>NC_066872.1:30241753-30541753 GCF_022985175.1 Labeo rohita | reverse complement strand
TTCTTTCTTTCTGTTTTTTCTTAAGGGAATAGTTCACCCAGAAAAGAAAATTATGGTATTATTTACTCACAGTCACTATTTTGCTCTGCACTACCATTCAGAAGTCTGGGCTCTGTAAGATTTTGAATGTTTCTGAAATCTGTTATGCTCATCCACACTGCATTAGTTTTGTCAAAAAAAATATTATAATTTAAAATAGCTGTTTTCTATTTTAATATATTTTGAAATGTAATTTATTCCTGTGAAAGAAAAGTTGAATTTTCAGCAGCTGTTCAGTCTTCAAAGTCACATGATCCTTTAGAAATAATTGAAATATGCTAATTTGGAGTTCAAGAAATTCATTTATAATGATCAAAATTAGACAATATGACAGTAAATATGTGACCCTGGAACACAAAATCTTAAGTAGCACAGGTATATTTGTAGCAATAGCCAAAACACTGTACATTGTATGGATCAAAATGATTTTTCTTTTATGACAAAAATCATTAGGATATTAAGCAAAGATCCTACCGTAAATATATCAAAACTTAATATTGATTAGTAATATGCATTGCTAAGAACTTCATTTGGACAACTTTAAAGGTTTTCTCAATATTTTGATTTTTTTGCACCCTCAGATTCTATATTTTTACATAGTTGTATCTCGGCCAAATATTGTCCTATCATAACAAACCATACATCAGCATATTTATTTAGCTTTCAAATGATGTATAAACCTCAATTTCAAAAAACTGATCCTTATGACTGATTTTGTGGTCCAGGGTCACATATAACTTTCCCTTGCTTTATATAATATACTAAAATATAAATAAAAGTTTGTAACGTCATGAGGGTGATTGGGTAATGCGATTATAATTGTCGGCGGAAGTATTCCTTTAACTTACAGCTGAATTTTAACAAGCTTAGGATTGTCCCCTTGCCCATTTCTCCTTTCTGCTGCCCGATTGTCTTTCTCTATTTCTGTCTAAAATAGATTCTCTTTTTCATCTTAGTTTCTTTCAGGAGGGAATTTACATCAATTAATCCTAATCTAGCTGGAACTGAGACAGAGAGATCAGAATGGTTGGAGGGTAAAACTCTTACAGGCTTGAGTCAGTGCAGCCCACAAAACATCTCCACAGCAAGCATCAGCGACGTAATTAAAATGTTACAGGAACAAGAAGAGTCCTTGAACCTCCGTATTGCAGTTCTCTTGTTGCCATGGTGCTTTCAGTGTGCGGAATGATTGTGCAGAACATTCCAGAGAGTGAAAAAGAGCTCTAGAAGTCCTTGATTTTTTTTTCCCAACTAAGAGAGAGAACATATTGTGTCCATGTGCAGCAGTTAAGGACGCACTTATAAACTCATTGTGCGATGTTTTTCCCATGTTCTGAAATGCCAGAACCTTATTGGCATGAACTTGCATTAACAAGACATCTAGGGTTTGTTGACAGATAAATATTATAGATAAGATAGTTCCAGCCCTAAAATCGATTTCAATGAGACTCATTCAAAGCTGCTGTAAACAGCTAATCTGCACACCTGTCACAAGATTTGAATTTTATAGTAACATACCGAGTTACTAAACAGCCTTAGTGTATTACTGTTAGATTTATGCATAAAACAAGAAGAAAAAACAAATGCCAAGATGTAAGAAAAATAAAATAAATTTAATATACACTACCAGTCAAAAGTTTTTGAACAGTAAGATTTCTAATATTTTTTTAAAAATGGCTCTTCTGCTCACCAAGCCTGAATTTATTTGATCCAAAGTATAACAAAAACACAACATTTTTGAAATATTTTTACTTTAATTATTTTAAAATGTAATTTATTCCTGTAATTTCAAAGCTGAATTTTTAGCATCATTACTCCAGTCACATGATCCTTGAGAAATCATTATAATTTTCTGATTTGCTGCTCAAAAAACATTATTATTATGTTGAAAACAGCTTAGTAGAATTTTCTCAGGTCTCTTTGATGAATAGAAAGTTCAGAAGAACAGCATTTATCTGAAATAAAAATCTTTTGTAGCATTATAAATGTCTTTTTCATCACTTTTGATCAATTTAAAGCATCCTTGTTAAATAAAAGTATTAATTTCTATAATTTCTTTGAATGTTATAGTGTATAATGTTACAAAAGCTTTTTATTTCATATAAATGCTGATCTTTGGATCTTTCTATTCATCAAAGAATCCTGAAAAAAATTTACTCACCTGTTTTAAATATTGATAATATTAAAAAAAAAAAATATTGAACAGCAAATCAGCAGATTATAATTATTTCTGAATGATCAGGTGATACTGAAGACTGGAGCAATGATGCTGAAAATTTAGCTTTGATCACAAGAATAAATTACATTTTGAAATATATTGAAATAGAAAGCATTTATTTTAAATAGTAAAAATATTTCAGAATATTACTGCTTTTGCTGTGCTTTGGATCAAATAAATGCAAGCTTGGTGAGCAGAAGAGGATTCTTTAAAAATCTTACTGTTCAAAAACTTTTGACTGGTAGTGTATATTCTCAGTTTTATACAATTTCATGTTACGCAACAAACTTGAAATTGTTCTTTATCTATTCCAGCTGAGGTAAAAACAACAAGTCCTGTAAGTCCTAGAGATAACAGCTCATGGCGATATGTGTTGGGGCCCCACTATGATAGCAGCAACATTCACAAAAGTTCCCAGACCAAGCGGGAACCCAATGTTCTTCTTATTTCTGTTCTGATAAGAAAGAGACGGATTAAAGCCTGTGCAAATCTGAGGGCAAATGCATCTCATCTGCTGTCCACTTCACTGCAACATTGCTGTGGAGCCGAAAACAAATACTGTAAAGTTAGCCATTCTAAACATCCAATCACCTATTAATATTAATCAACAATTGATGGACTTATTTCTCTTTTGATAATTGAAAGATATACTCAGATGGACATCACAATACAGAATAAAATATGTTGCTTCTACTGTCTGACAACTTCTGTATTTTCATTGATATGTCTGTCTCTGCTATCACTGAGACCCCCCAAATCAGCCACAAAGTGTACTGCATTCTAACCACAAATGCAATAAGTTTGCATGCTTTTTCACTGATAAGTATGCCACCATGGCAGCATAAGAGAGTAGTCACTTTGGCTAACTTTGAGGCAATTGATGGCAAAACTCTGCAAGAAACAGTGCAGCACTTTAAAACATCCACCTTCTGTCTTGACACTATCCACATCCTTCTTTAAAATGTGTTTAGATGTCCTGAATCAGACCTATTAGAGATAGAAAATGCCTCATTTCTTTCTGCCTTTTTGCAAGATCTTTGAAAACAAGTTGTTAGGCCTCTCCCTAAAAAAGCAGATACTTAGATAACAGAATGTTGTTTCCAGTTAGTCAGTTGAGCAAATGCTTAATCTCATGTGATTATTTCAACAACTTCCAATCTTTTTTCTGAACACACCACAGCACAGAGACAGCGATGATTAAGATATTAAATGATATTCAACTAAATACTGCTTCATTTTTCTTTTTTGTAACATACAGTGATTATCAATGACAATATTAATAATAAACACTTATTTTATAGTATATATACCACACACACACAGCACACATGTTGTGTTTCCATGTTTTATGGGGACATTCCATAGGCGTAATGGTTTTTATACTGTACAAACCGTATTTTCTATCGCCCTACACCTAAACCTAGTCCTCACAGGAGACTGTGCACACTTTTACTTTCTGAAAAAAAAAAAAGAAAAAAAAATTCTACATGATTTATAAGCGTGTTTCCTCATGGGGACCTAAAAAATGTCCCCACAAGGTCAAAATGTACTGGTATTACTATCCTTGTGGGGACATTTGGTCCCCATAATGTGATAAATACCAGGTACACACACACACACACACACACACATACACACACACTATTATATATACAGTATATATATAATTTAGGTCAACTGTTTTGTTTTATGAACAACAAATGTGTACAAATATGATAAAATCACTATAACATGCATCTTATTCTTTTAACAGATGCTGTGTTTGTCCTCTTTTGTTTGACAAGGCTGAAAGCTTGACTGACAGATATAAAGATGGAATATTCTGGACACAGAATTTGCATCCTGACATGACAGAACACAGAGGAAATTGATCTAATTGGAAAATAGATCCAGTTGCTTCTGCTCTTTTTTCTTTTTTACTGTTTTTGGCTGTTAGAGTTTGGCAGTGCTTGTTGAGGTTGTTAATTGTAAGTGGGGACCGTATGTTCCCTGGCCTCATCTCATCTCCCTCTTCTTCATTACTGTTACTTCATTTGCCTGACTTCCTGGCCCAATGCTGTAAATTCTTTGGTGTGTTTGTGTATGTGTGTCTTTCTCCCTGAGCGTACATAGGAGGTATAACCTAGCCGAATCTAGAGGCCAGAGAGAGCGCAGCAGAACAGAACAGTACAGATTGGGTAATGAGATATATATGTTTGTGTCAGTCATTTTGACAGGCGTGTGCAAGAGTACAAAAGAGAGAGAGAACTGCGTGCTATGTGTGTGAGATGACTAATGCATGCAGGTAGTGTAGGTGAGGAGAGGTCATGTTTGTTTGATGTTGACCCTTTGTTTTTCTGCTCTTGCCATCTTGTCTGTCTTTCTGTTTTATGTCCGCTTTCAGTTACCATCCCTTTGTACTAGAATCCAGAATGACCAGTGCTTTACAGGATGTCGTGATGTTGTTGATGGCTTCTGTAGCTGATCACATCTTCCTGGTCTGCAGGCATGACTCATCGGTTTACACACTTACTATTTTTTTTATATATATATACACTACCATTCGAAAATATGGGGTCAGTAAATTATTTTAAAGGGATCTCTGGGTATTAAGACTTGTATGGATATATAACGGAAATGATGTCTCTGAAAAATGTAGTAGAAAACCCATGAAAGAATTACATTTTTTTAAAAAAATCCACATCATTAATCTAAAAAGCTGTTTTTACCGCAGCACAACTCGGAAAATAACATACTGATACGATGACCACAGCTACTGAAAGAGCTCACAGGTCGTGGTGGATATAATCTAGAGTTAAACCAAATGCCGTACCGTCGATTTTCCCCACAAGGAGTCTAAACGCACCCTGATATCAAGTGAAAACCACACAGAGAAACTCCAGTGGCTGCGGTGTAATGACAAGCGTTGACATAGTCCAAAATGGATTTTTAAACAAACGTAAATCTTTTATGGGTTTTTAACTACATAATTCAGTAAGACACATAATTTATGTTATATTAAGCCAAAGCCATACAAGTTCTAATACCTGGAGTTCCCTTTAAGAAATGTAGAGGCTACTTTCATTCACCAAGGATGCATTAAATTGCGCAAATGTGACAAAAATATCTATGTTGTAAAATAAATGCTTTTTTCAAACTTTCTACACATCAAAAAAAAAAAAAAAAATTCTAAAAAGTAAAACAGCAGAACTGTTTTCAACTGTGATTATAATAAGAAATGATTCTTGAGCACCAAGTCAGCATAAGCATAAAATGATTTCTGAATACTTGTGACATTTTAAAATTTAATTAAAGGACAAGTTCACTTCCAGAACAAAAATGTACAGATAATTTACTCACCTCCGTGTCATCCAAGATGTTCATGTCTTTCTTTCTTCAGTCGATAAGAAATTATGTTTTTTGAGGAAAACATTTTAAGATAGTCTACTTCAATGGTGCCCATGAGTTTGAACTTCCAAAATGCAGTTTAAATACAGCTTCAAAGGGCTCGAAGTGATCCCATCCAAGGAAGAAGGGACAATTGGACAAAATGGACAATTTATATACTTTTTAACCTCAAATGCTCATCTTGACTAGCTCTGCGTGAACTCTGTGTATTCCAGTTCAAGACAGTTAGGGTAGGTCAAAAAGCTCCCATCTCATTTTCTTATCCAACTTCAAAACCGCCCTACGTCGCTGTATTACCTTTTTTTGGAAAGGGCGTTTGATAATCTTTGCATGTTTACTTTGTAAACACTGGGTTGGTGCTTCTGCAGCGATGTAGAACGATTTTGAAGTTGGGGGTGAAGTTTTTCGACGTACCTTCAACTGTCTTGAACCGGAATACACACAGAGTTCACGCAGAGCTAGACAAGACAAGCATTTGAGGTTAAAAAGTATATAAATTGTCCATTTTGTCCAATTGTCCCTTCTTCCTTGGATGAAACCACTTATTTTATGCTAATCTTGTAAATTCCTTTCTAAAGTCTATATTACTAAAAGTATATTACATAGTAATGTTATTCCAGTTGACATTAAATGTAATAAAAGTTGCAAAAAGAGCATATCGAGACATTTGCATTACCACTTACAGTAGGTGCTCTCAATAACAAATATAACCTTTAGTTAAAATGGGTTGAAATCGTTTGGTTAGACCATTATTATTAGCTCCACAGAAACTATTATAGGACATGCTATAGTTGCACTAAGGTGCAGCCACAAAAATTTCCTATGCAGGTTTCACATCAGATTCAATTTTGCTGAACTTTTAACACACAAATTCGCCACGTTTACCAATATAGAACTGCTTGGTTTGGAAATGACCTCTGAGATAGAGGTGCTTCATGCTTCACTACACTATTGACAATGGACAATAGACCCACAAAATTTCACCTAGGTTTTGCTAATGTCAGTCTGTCTTCACAGAGAACCTGAGGAGAATTCAGAATGTAGTACTGAAAACTGCTATCTTGCTGATAGGAAAACTTTTGTGCTGTGGTCTTATCTTAGTCTAAAACCTGTCAAATGAGCATTCACAGGTTATAGATACATTTTATACAACTTCAAAACTATCACAAAAAGCTATTTATGAAACATTTTCTTTGGCTTCTAAAAAGATTTTAAAGACATTCTGTCATTTTAGAGAATCAGATTTGGTGGCTGATGCATGACCTAAGTCTTCCTTAAACTACTGTATGAGATTCGTGGAAGCTTCAGTTCCACGTACATTGATTTAATTATCATAAACAGGGACTGGGGTGAGAAGTAACTAATCTTAGTCAGGTTGATGAATGGTGTTATTGTACACCAGGCAGAAATTAGCCAGAAAGTGTGTGTGTTTGTGTGCGTAATCGCTCTTTCTATTGCATTTGGAGAGGGACTTCTCCATCCTTCAGCAATGTGTGTGTGTGGTGTGCAGTACATGGCATGCATCATCATTACACAGAGTAATAATTGAACCCTCCTGAGCGTGTGAGCCCCGCATGCGCCTCCTCGCAGCGTAGATACAACGGTAGGCCATTATTTGTGTCTAAATTAGTGTAGCATGTCATCAACGAGAGTATGTGTTTGCCAGATATCGAGGAGCATTCTTTTTGTGTAGATGAGTGTGGAGACATTTGCATGTGCCTTTGTTGGTGCCGAGCAGAAGCCATTATTTAAGAGTGCGTGTGCAGCTTTTGATATGCGACATAAAGCGTTCCTTTTTCTCAATTTATTTAGCTCGTAGTGTTTCCTCAAACAGGTAATAAAATGCTTTACAATGCAATAAACTTCCATACCACGACTCCGTACACACAAATAATCTCGAAACAGCATTATGTTGTGCGGCGACTGGTTCAAAGAACGTTTAAGCGACAATTAAACGCCTGCGTTGGCTCAGAAATGCTCATTTCGACCAAATTGCATTAGGCCTCTTTTGTTTGCCTCTCGCTATAGCCTCGAGACAACAAATAATCACACCCGTTGTCGGTAAATGAAGTCATCGGTTTGTGCGTTTTTGTCAAACGGCACATATTCGCATTTAGCGCTGAAGTATTGATTTCAGCAGGAAATTTATAAATCAATTCCTTCATTTTGTACTTAATTGGTCTATTGGATTTGCAGCATTTGATTAAGTTGTACTGCGCCCTATTAAAGGAGTAAATTGTAATGAGTTCTTTTGCCGTGGGCCACTGCCGCTAATGAGACGACACAGTCATCGTTCCCCTCTGACCGGCGTCTTCTCATATAGCATGCATCACAGACAGGCATTTTTATTATTGTGGACAAAGGTCTTTCAAATGTAATTCTTCAAAATGAGTGGATTTCTGCTAATATGCCAAGGATTACGCACTCTCCGGCTCTCAAATATTAACTTGCGATATCTGAAAGGTCTGTGGCTTTTTAATCAACCTTTAGCTGAAATATCATGCAAAGTTCTGACTGGAGTTAATGGGGTTTTTCTCCTGTATTTGCCAGGATAATGGATATTTTATTATAATAAAATCACCATGTTATTCCTCCAAAGACTTGAGGAACAAGATGTGGCATTAAGCTCAAACTCTGATTACAATCGTACGCTCCTACTTGTTGTTATGAGTAATGCCACTTGTGCAATGTGTATTTATGTCATTTAATCATGTGTTAATGAGCAGGGGGTGGGGGACGGACCCCAACTGACAGACCAGCGGGGTGCGCTGCCATCCCACAAGCACGTAATCGATGCTGCCAAAGGCAGAAGAACTCCTCGAAGTGAAGATCAAGCCCTGTGTTAGTGATGTTCTTGAAACACTTAGGGCTGTGAAGAGTGCTTAAAAACCTGTGCATTCTGTTTACATGCTCTTATAATGGCCTTCAGTTTTGTCTTGACATCTAACCATCTCTCGCTGACGCATAAAGCATGAGTGAGGCCAGTTCTGATGGAGGTGAAAAAGGCCAGTTAATTATTTCCATATCAAAGTTGAACCTGAAGATCCCTGGGCCTCAAGTGCTTTCACGGTGCTCTCTTCTCCTCTTATCGTTCTCATTCACACACCTGTGGAGGGTCTGGCTGCCACTCTGGGGGGAGACAGAGTGAGAATGATCAGAGGAGATAACCTTTAAATCCAGCCAAGCAGAGGGGGAACGTTTCCCCGGAATCCAGCCAGAGACCGGCGGCCATTGGCAGGCTGCCGTGCTGTGGTGATGCCCAAGCTCTGCTTAGGCCGACCGATGGGCTCCAGGCCAAGTCTGCAGACCTGAGTGGAGCGGCATTAACTCTGCAGAGCTTGTGCTGTGGGTTGCATGAGGATGTTGGTGAAAAATCGAAACCATCAAGTGGTATTATGGCCATTAGAGGTACTGCAACAATAAACATCCGTGAACAGCAGTTAAGAGCGCAATAGCAATAAATAAAGCTGAATTGGACTCCTGAGGTAAATTCTGCGGTTGTAGCTTAGCATACTTAGCAAGAGACCATACTTCAGGAGGTTATATTTGCAATCTCTGAACTAAACTGTTTTATGGAGGCATAGTCATGCGGAATGCTGTTTTGCGAGTTCACTGAGTTGCAAACTCATTCTGAAATGGACTTTAATGGCTTGTCTTGGATTATTCCAAATGGATAATAGCGTTGTGTAAAATGGCTCAAATGCTGGCACCCTTGAAAGGAACTTGAGTAAATATTCGTTTTGTAATGCCATAATGTTTTATTATCTCACGTTTATTTGGATATTTTCTATTCAATATGTAAGATACATCACACCTCCATTTCTGGCTTGAGAGACTGACCATAGGTCTGGTCAACAGCATATGTTGTGTTCCCCATGCTGGTCTGTTGAGTTTTAATGATTGTGGAAATTTCAGATTACATAAAGATTATTAAAGATTAGATTTTAGCACAGTCGGTCTGTCAGATGGAGCTTTGGTATGTTCAGACGTTGTGTGGGATTCAGAGCTGATGTATGTGAGAAATTTAATGTCACATTCGCCGATGGCTCTGCTGTGGCTTCGAGCAGCCTTATATTTAGAGTTCCGACACATAAACACTTAAAATTCAGTCTTGCCATCACTCGAATATATACGTACAGTTGAGGTCAAAAGTTTACATACACCTTGCAGAATCTGCAAATTGTTAATTATTTTATCAAAATAAGAGGGATCATACAACCTTTGTTTAGTATTGACCTGAATAAGATATTTCACATAAAAGATGTTTACATATAGTCCACAAGAGAAAATAATAGATGATGGCCCTGTTCAAAAGTTTACATACGCTTGATTCTTGTGTTGTTAACTGAATGATCCACAGCTGTGTGTGTTTTTTTAGTGACAGTTGTTCACGAGTCTCTTGTTTGTCCTGAACAGTTAAACTGCCCGCTGTTCTTCAGAAAAATCTGTTAGGTCCCACAAATTCTTTGGGTTTTCAGAATTTTATTGTATTTGAACCCTTTCTAATAAAGGGTTGACTGTATGTAAATAAATAATAAATAATGTAATAAATAAATAATGTAATAAATAATGACTGTATGATTTTGAGATCCATCTTTTCACACTGAGGACAACTGAGGCATGCACAAGAGCCAGGGGTATAAACTTTTGAACAGAATGAAGATGTGTACATTTTCCTTATTTTGCCTAAATCAAATATATATCATATCATATCTTTTCGTTTAGTACTGACCTTCAGAAGCTACAGAAGATATTTACATGTTTCCCAAAGGAAAAAAAAGTGCATTGTGTAATGCATTGCAAAAAGTGCAATTAATGCATTGTGTTTCATTCTGGAACATCAGTAATCGTTTGAAACTTCTGTAATAGTTGCATATGAGTCTCTTAGTTGTCCTCAGTGTCAAAAGATTGTTGGAAAGGGTTCAAATACACTAACATGCTGAAAAACCAAAGAATTTGTGGGACCTGGAGGATTTTTCTAAAGAACTGTGGGCAATTTAACTGTTAAGGACAAACAAGGGACTCGTGAACAACTATCACTAAACAAAAAAAAAAAAAAAACACACAGCTGTGGATCATTCAGTTAACAACACAGTATTAAGAATCAAGTGTATGTAAATTGAACAGGTTAATTTTTTATAAATTCAACTATTATTTTCTCTTATAGACTATATGTAAACCTATGTGAAATATTTTATTCAGGTCAGTATTAAAAAAAACAACATGCATTTTGTGTGATCTCTCTTATTTTAATAAAATAATTAACATTTTGCAGATTCTGCAAGGTGTATGTAAATATGTTAAAAATATATTGTAAAATATTTTAAATAGAATAATAATTTTAATCAAATAAAGTTTTGGTGAGCATAAGCCATTTTGGAATGGTAATACATATTCTTTGAACATATAATTGTAAGATTCATTTTATTTTTTCTGTACTTTTTTCTTAACTGTACAAATTCATTTTGAAAAATTATGGAAATTGACAGTTATGACATGGCTCATGACTTACAAATAATTATCTCCAAACAAATTATCCAGTGTTTGATTGTTGGTTTGTTAATAAAGTGGAGTGAAAGAACGAAAGAAAGAAACGTCAGTCCCAAGTGAAGACAGACATTTGTCATTGCAATTTTCAATACATTATAGTAAATATTGAGAACTGAAATTATTCTCCAAAGGATTTCCTTTAGGACTGGGTATAAAATTTTAGTGCCATTTTGCAGAATATGGCCATTCTGTGTCAAATCAGCCTCGTTTTTTTTTTATTATTATTATTTTACTAAGATTTTTTACTGAATAAAGAATGAAATGTACTGTATAGTGATGAAAGCCAAAATATTAAATCATAATGTTTTTTTTTTTTTTTTTTTTTTTAGAGATTGTTAGGTCTTTTAGTAAAATCTGTTGACATTAACAGTCTTTGTTGCATTGCATGTGCCAATGGTGACCATTCAAAAATGGGGAAATAGCAATTGAAGTTTTTCAAGTCATTTTCAAGTCGTATGATGTAACAAGTTGTTAGAAAATTTTAAGTTGGAGAGGTCCAAAATGTTTTTTACACATTTTCCTTTTCTCAGGTTTACCACAGAGCACAGACCAGAACAGAATTTGAATGACTTCACTTGCAGCAAGAGGGCACTGGACATGCAAGCACACCTCACAGCATGTTTCCATTTGCGTGGTTGCACGCTTGTTTGTGCGAGTAAGATTGAATCTTATAAGACTCACTCAAGTAAGGCACTGCAAACTCATGTGAAAAGGAAACATCTGTACAATAAAATCCAGCAGAGCAGACAGCCTGAATAAATATCTAATCACAGCCACAAACACTAGTGAAACTACTGACAGAATCAACACAGAGTCTATTATTTCTATTTACCGCTAACCACTGGATCAGAGTTTGTCATCCCAGGGGGATCTTCCTGTTGATGCGCATTTTGGACTATCTGGACTCCAACCAACTCAATCAGCCCGGTTTTATGCTGCTAGTGGACTCAAACAGATACTTTTTTACAGCACAGCTCAATTTTCCCCCCTTGCCAGAGCCATCATGAAACCACAGCAGATTAATTTGTGTGGGAGATCATGTTACGGAGCTTGGCAAACCCTCCTTCCAAACAAAAATGGACTTTTTCCCTGTTATCAGGCAGATGCCTAAGGCTGTCATTGTATTTTCTTCTCACCCACTGGAGTGAAATAAAACCTAACACAGACAGACGGCAGGTGTCTGCCTGCCGCCACCCTGGGTAAAGCCATTTACCCTGCTCCCTCGCGGAATATTAATGAACGGCGTGTATAAACAAAATGCCATATTTATTTTCATACTTGTTCAATGAACCACTAAATGGCAGAGTGAAGCTCAATCAATATCACTTTGCTGCATGCAGAGCAGATTCGCCGGTAACGGCCCGGGCACCTGTCCTGGGTGCCGCACGGCTGTGGGGGTGCCCGGCGGGCTTGGCGTCGATTCCGCGCCATCGTCGTCTTCATCGACCCGCGCCCACATGCTCGTTAGCTCTCGCCAACTCAACCAATAGGCATCTGTCGGGGTCGCGCGGGCACCTCTCGACGGGTTAAAGAGGTCTCAATCTGATTTATAAAGGATGGCGGGTGCGTTTCAAATCTACGGTGTACCTCTGCCAGGCCCGGTTCCAGCCAGCCAGATTTAATCAAGCCGATGTGCGAATTGTCCCGATCTCAGACTAATTGTGTCAGTACAGATGTCGCATTCTAGACGGCTGAAAACTTCTGCCAGCATTTGAGATAAAACTTGTTATCTGCTGACTGACGTAGAGAATGAAGGAAGTCTTGCATGTAATTGTGTGAGTCAGGCAGTGATAGGTTTGGTTTGGTTGGCTGGGTGTCTGCTGCCTTCCCCTGGTCAACAAATGAGTAAATGTGTTTGAGTAACAGGTGCTTGTGGTCTGTTTTATTTCTTTTTGTCTATTTTTAATTTTTTTTTTGCTTTGCAATAGTCTCTGACGGCACACCCACAAACCACCCACAGTCTGTTCTAATGCATGCTGCATGCAAAACTGGAAAGCATTGTGTTGATCTGGCAAGCTCTAATTTGATTGGCTAGGTTTATATAACTTCCGGGACATAGGGTTTTGTATACGTCTACTCTTGCCAAAGTTTGCAAGGTTAGCATTAAATCTTTGAAAGTGTTTTGTTTGAGGCATTTAGTAGAAAGTTGACTAGATATCCATTAGGAGAATGTATTAGGGGTTTTTTGAATTATGGGTACTTTTGTCCCTGTGGACTTCTAGAAAGTAAACTCTCCTACTTTAGACTCTTACATCTTCAAATTTTCCATTAATGATCCATCAGTCCATCAGTGTTTATACAAATATCACAATCAAATTCTATAATTATTTATAAAAGTAAAAAAAAAAAAAATTCAACACACTCAGATGTATCTATGATAAAATAGCACTGTTTTACCTCACAAATGTAAGCATGCCATTTTAGCTTGTTTTTCAATCTCTCATCTTTCATCATGAGTCATGTTTTTCACAGGATTCGTACCCATGGATTCCACATCCTAAGTCCAATTCTGTGCCGGCTGAGCTACCGAACAACCTTCTTAAGTCTGGAAAGTAAAAAACATATGGAGCTGTAATCATAACTGTGTAGAAAAACAATTACAAGTACTCGCTTTTTTATCGCCTCTAGTGTTCATTTTTGTTGGAAACTGCAGTCATATGTCTTATTGGTACGTATTTTCGCGTCTTGTGAAAAAGATTCCACAGGTATGTTTTTATCATGAGATCAGGTAGCCTAAAATTCAAGAGATTGGGGGAAAATGCCCCTGCATGAGATTTTGTCTCAGGTTTATATCATATTATATAGTTAAGTAATATCACACAAGCAACTCACATGAATGCAAATGTGATATAAATTTAATGCAACAACTTAATCAATAGAAACGTAATATTGTGTTATATTTAAGAGACAATGTTTTGTGTTTTTGCTCAGTTTTGCCAATGCAAATTAGGGGTCGACCGATTATCGGTGCCGATATTATGCATTTTTATGATTATCGGTATTGTCATTTTCAAAACCGATTTGCTAAATAATTTAAAAGCATTTAACAAAAGAGTTTGTCAGAGCTCTTGTTATTCTTAATTTTGACATAAATTTTCATTTTCACACCAGACACGTATATATCGGTTCAAAATATCGGTTATCGGTCTACTTGATCTGTAATACTCGGTATCGGTGCTGAAAAACACATATCAGTGTACCCCTAATGCAAATGATTCAATGGCCCATTCATAAAGAGAAACATTTACATTTCTAATAAATCAGCCATCTGAAGGAATCCAATGAATGAATGAATGACTAGAGTTGCAAAGGGGTGGAAAATTTCCAGTAAATTTCAGGAAACTTTCCAAAAATCCCTGGAAGATTCAAAAAAATCCTGGAAAGTTTCCAAAATTTCTGGAATGTTTCCCAAATCTACTGGAAATTTTCCACATTTTGGCAAACCTACGAATGACTCATTCATTAAGACATTTACTGCCACCTACTGCCAGTTTTAGTTTCTCATTCCATAGTTACAAATTAATAAAAAAAATGTGAATAAAAAAAATCATTACAAATCCAGAATAAACCCAAAATTCATAATAATGATAATAATAATAATAATAAAAACTAAAGGAATAATTCACCCCAAAAATTAAAAATAGAAAAAAGAAGAAAAGAATAAAAACTTTTCTAAAGCTATATATATATATATATATATATATATATATATATATATATCATCTCATGATTTTTTTCTCATTTAATAATCATGGCTTTAAATTTTCTTTTGTGGGTAATTTCTCAGCTAAATTTGATAAATCTCCTAATAAAAAAGATAAATATCCTCCTAAATAACACTTAAAACTAATTGGTGACTTTACGTGTCAGTCTGGTGGTCTCTTTCTGTCAAAGTGAGCAGTTCTTGGCCAGAAAAAACTGCAATGTGCAGCTATGGCTATACAAGACTAGCTTTGTAGCTTGTATTTATGACCTATACGTAACATTAAGAATATCTTGGCTTTATTAATTTTACATTTTCAGCTAGTCTACAGACATGGGCTTGAGAATGTATCAATGCATCCCCCCCTCACTTGTTAATTGTGGGTACCACTAGTATGACACAAATGTATTGCTTGTGGAATCCACAGGCACCCTATCGCCATGGCAACTGCTGCAGTGACTGAGGAGAGGCCACTCCACTAAAATATGGCCAAATGTATCTCATGAGATGTCTGGATTGAGGCCGGGATCACTGAGGTGAACTGCAGATGAACCGATGAGCTGGATCGCTGTATTACTTTATATGATTTGTAGCAGTTGTCAACCCAGAAAATCATTGCACACGGGATGCAAAGCTGCTAAATGTATTCCTTTTTTTTGGATTGTACCCATTATTTATTTATTATCTGAGAGTTAGAGGAAGAGAGAGAGAAAAAGAAAAGAGAACATTATGGCTTTGGTAATGATTTAATCCTGGTGTGTGCTGACAACTCTTTTTGTAGGCAGGCCTCTGAGCCCCTGTTTCCTCTAGTATTTATAACAGCACAGGAGCTTATATTAATTAAAAGAAGTGCATCTCGGAGATTAATGAGCTTGATAAAGAGCACATCTAACGTGTGCTAGCATAACACAAGATGGGAGTGATTTCAGAGATTTCCCTCCCTCCTAAAAGCAAAGCCTAGTTACACGGCCCTGAGATCTAAGCTGCAATTCAGATTTTCATTTATTCTTTCATGAATGTCATTAATGCTTTAAGACCGTCCTGGGAAAATTGCATTTAATGTTCACGGAAATGGAGCTAATGACTGGAACTTCACATTCTCAGTCAGTGTTTCACCATGATTGCATTGCCAAAAACCTTTGAAATTTACGAAATGCTTAAAAACGTTACATCTATGCTCAAAAAAATACGACAAACATACAGCTGAGGATGGGTGATATTGGTCCTTCTGTGTTTTTCCTTTGCTTTCGGTAGAGTGCAGGAGGCTGTTCATAATGGAAGCTGCGAGTGCAGGAAGCTTCTGATGTAAAGTCGATATTGGGCTTGATTTTGATTACAAAGTCAGAGATGCTCCATTTTTCTTTGGGAGGCCGCTGGTGGTAGAAATATGGATGTTCTTCAGAACTCCTTCAGCTGCAGCTCTCAACCTCTTAATCTCAACACTGTCAATGTCAAGTGAAGCCGACGCGTCCTCCGAGATGAGAAAGGTTATTGTGCGGTTAATGGAACGTCATTGATCATGTTTACCCGTGTTTCATGGGATACACATGACTTCAACACTCAAGTCTTGTGTTGATAACATGTAGGGTTTTTTTTTTCCTTTTCTTTTTTTTTGGTGAGCTCTAAAAAGTATCATTTTACATCACATACACTATGCAGAATCTGCAAAATGTTAATTATTTTAGCAAAATAAGAGCCCATCATACAAAATGCGTGTTGTTTTTGTATGCGTTGTTGCATTTTTATTTAGTTTTATTTAGTACTGACCTGAGTAAAAACCAAAGAATTTGTGGGGCTTGAAGGATTTTTCTGAAGAACAGCGGGCAGTTTAACTGTTCAGGACTAACAAAGGACTCATGAACAACTATCACTAAAGAAAAAAACACAGCTGTGGATCATTCAGATAACAACACTGTATTAAGAATCAAGTGTGTGTTAACTTTTGAACAGGGTCATTTTTATAAATTCTACTATTTTCTCTTGTGGACTATATGTAAATGTCTTTTATGTAAAATATCTTATTCAGGTCAGTATTAAATAAAAATAACATGCATGTTGTATAACCCCTCTTATTTTGGTAAAATAATTACCATTTTGCAGATTTTGCAAGGTGTATGTAAACTCTTGACTTCAACTGTATACTTTGCTAATTTTTAAATGTTCGTCAAGGGAGAAAAACAGGGCTAACAGGGTTATGCTTACCAGTTAAACCTTGACACCTTGGTTGCAGTGATTTCACTTTTTTATTAATTTTTTACTTTTAGCTTGAAAAAGAATGCAGCAAAATGTCATTTCATTTAATCTGACAAATATCAAACAATAGGTTTTTTTTTCCCTGGAGAGACCTTTTGAAAACAATTGCCACAAAGACAAGAAAAAACAAACTGACTGTGCTTTTGAGACAGATATGTGTTTGGCTGACTGTGTTTTGACAGGTGGTTATCTTGTCAAACTAGCTTCACGATAAAGATCTTCATTGTGCTGTTTGCTGCATGTTCAACTGTGATGTCCAAAAAGAACATAGCATTCTTTATTTACCAAACTTTCATTCATTCATTCATTCATTCATGTATCCACTTTCATTCATTTGCAAATGAATATATTTAATGATGGGCGACTCTGTATTTTCATATAGCTAGAGGGCGAATAGGTTTTCCCTACTCTTTTCTCTTCTGACTACAACAGCATTGCTACACTTACAGAACTTTAGTATGCCTTAAAGGAATCATTACAAAAACATAATGGGGAAAAACTCCCACACAGTTTCCACTCGATAATTAAGTTTCCCCCTTCCCATCTAAAATCATTTCTTACAGCTCTGACAATTCTCAGTTCCCAGGAGTTCAAGACCCAGATCTTGGCGAGGTGCCTCAGAGACTTGCAGATGTTCATTAAAATCACTACATCTTTCTTTCTTTCTTGTAAATCATAATTTTTTTCCCCTTCTGAAACTCATTTTTCCCTACCAATCTGATGCAAATGTGTCATGCGTTTGTATGCCAGACAATTAGGTCCAATTTGTAACTACTGCTGAACTTTCAACTGAATTAAGTCCTGTTAACAGGCATGATAGCGTGTAATAGATTGTAATTTATTAAATCCAAGGCAACCGTCGGCAATAAACGACCACCGGGGATCTAAAAATGTCGTACCATTTTAATAAATGTGTTGCCCAACTGCAGAGGAGTCGATCAGTGTCATTCACATTGTGTTTTCTCTGAGTGCGATCTACATTAAATTTCAGGTCATTAGCGCAGCTTGTTTTGATTTATGTTTAATGCCATGTCAATGGCTCAAGTAAATCTAAGAAACGACTTTAAGCCCGTCTGGGTTTTTTCCTTGAATCCTCCGCAGCGATAAACAGATTTATATCCGAATATTATCTTCAATCATCTCAAGGACGACTGTCACGGACGTTCCGACATTCTTTCTGCATCTCTGCACAGTCAACTCGCTCCAGTCAGCAAACAACAGTTCAGCCGAAGCTAAACGTAACATGATGTTCTTCAGCGTTTGCAGCCGCCTCACATGTGGACTGCTGGATATGGAGTCCATTGATTGAATTGGTGGAGACAGCGCTGTAATCACGGAGAACACGTCTCAATGCTTGGCAGCAACAAGTGGCAAGCTGCGGCAGCCAGCAGGCACATACATTAGACACAAAATGCCTGCATCTGCTTGGGAGATACCTGGGCCTTTCTGGTAAAAAAAAGAGCCAGGTGTTTTGCTATTTCTCTTCCTCACATTTTCAGAGTGCGGCAGGGTTTTGAGCTTGTTCGGATGTTATTTTGGGAATTGGCAGCAAACAGATAGATGGCACAGGTGCGGTTTCTTTTACCAGTGATGACTGGGTTCCTTCCAATTCTTCCGTACCTTATGCATCTAAGGCATGTTTAGACAGGAGCACTGGAGATTTTTGTATGGCTCTGTGCACATTTTTCTGTTTATAAAAATGTCACAGTCATATTTACTGTCAACATAAGGGAGTTTACGGCGACAATGTCGGCTTCTTCAACAACTTCTTCGACTGCAGGGTTGTGCGTCACTCAGAACTGAATAGACGATGCCATTTAAATTATAATTCAGTGCCTGAATTTGAATTGAGGCTGCAAGCAGAATGCAGAAGTGCAGACTTAAATGTAAGGTAGAATGAAAAGAAATTCATATAGTCTTTTTTTTAACTTCACCTATCAAAAATTGTATTTAGTTTATATATTTAAAGGTGACATCATGAAAATCAGATTGTTTCACCATGTTTAAGTGCTATAATCAAGTCCCAAGTGCATCTACCAACCCAGAAAACTTGAAAAAGGTCAAACCAGCCTCAGTCCATTCCTTGTGAAGTTCACTCAAATTCTTGAATCGATTTTGCTTGACAAGCCTCTCAAGGCTGCGGTTCTCTCGGTTGGTTGTGCATCTTTTTCTTCTACACTTTTTCCTTCCACTCAACTTTCTGTTAACATGCTTGGATACAGCACTCTGTGAACAGCCAGCTTCTTTGGCAATGAATGTTTGTGGCTTACCCTCCTTGTGAAGGGTGTCAATGATTGTCTTCTGGACAACTGTCAGATCAGCAGTCTTCCCCATGATTGAGAGACCATTTTGAAATTGAGAGACCATTTTGAAGGCTCAGGAAACCTTTGCAGGTGTTTTGAGTTGATTAGCTGATTGGCATGTCACCATCATGGCAAAAGTTTGAGCAAAGCATGCTAACTGTTCTATCGTTGACTGCACAGACGAGCACAGAACACTATTTAGAGTCCCAGCCTCAGAGGAGACAAAAAAGCAGTGTATTTATTAATTTATTTACTGTATATTATGCTGCTGCCACACAGATCTAATATAAGAATGATTTCTTTCCCAGCTGTTTACTTCACAGACATAACTGACTGTTTTTGTAACTCGTGTGTTTTTAACATAAACTTGTGTGTATTTGACCATGCAAACGCAATAGGACATGAAAGAGAACGTAGTTTAGTACTCACATGCCATGTGACATCCGCTTTCTTTGATTTCACCATGATAGACATGGTAATTAAAACCAAACAGATGTTTTATAGGAAGAGTATCTGAGGAATGAGCTGTAAAGGCACAGTCCTGTTCTGAAAAAGGGGGTGGGGCAGCAGCTCATTTGCATTTAAAGAGACATGCATGAAAACAGCATGTTTCTGCTTTCCACTCATAATGGGCATTTTCAAAATATAACAAATTATCTGTGGGGTATTTAGAGCTGGAACTTGATGTACACATTCTGGAGACACCTGAGATGTACATTACATATTATAAAAAGCGGCATAATAGGTCTCATTTAATATAAAACTTTTTTAAATCAAAATATTAATTTTATATTTTATATGTATGTTTTAATATACAAAAGTATTATATTATATTATAAAAATATTATATTATTAGATTTCTGTTATATTTTCTACATTTCATATTTCACTTTGGACTAGGGTGTTGAATTTTTTCTAACAGTCAAATGTACTAAAAGCATGAGTTCATTTCACTCAAATATTTCTAACAGTTGAATGTGCTTATTCTCAATAACTGATTATATTAAGTAGACCTCAAACTGAGCTACAGATTTCCAGTTCCCAGCATGCTTCGCTTCAGAGTCTGTAAGGAGAATAAATGCTGAAATTAACACCGTGTCTACACGCGAGTAGCACGGTGTGATGGAACATTCTATTTATGATGTACTGACACAAAGTTCAAATGATTTTCAACAGTCACTTTGTTGTGTCCAGTGTAGACCGCCTTAATGTTGCTAGACGGCATGACACGATGTGACAACTATTACGTTCAGTCTTCACATGGTGCAAGTGTTGTTTTATGTGTTTTTGCTCAACAATAATATAGATTTGTTCTGTTATTTCAGAATTTATTAGAGAATCTGAGTTTTTTGGGAATCTACCATTGTGTTAAAGAGCAGAGCCTGTGGATACACTTAGGATGGACCAAAAGCATCAACATTACATTAATGCTACTTTATTTAAAAAGCACCCACTGCGCTTTCTGATGCAGAGGTAGTCTCTTTGGTCCTTATGTTAACAATTTGGTCCTTGCTATTGCTAGCTCACAGCTAATTTCAGGAGGGTTGAGTTCATCTTTTTCATTTTATTGACTTTGCTCAATGAAGTTTCAGTCACAAATCATTTTAATGGATTGTTTAATTGTGTAAGAAGAAATACATTTGTTTTCAGTAGACTCAAATGAAATAAGTTCACAGTGCTCATAACTATTTGTTTCTAAACTTGTGCTGACCATGCATTTAGTTTCCTCATTTGAAATTAGTTATTCAAATTGTTGGGTTTTAGAATGTAAACATGACCAATTTAATTCAAATTCATACTTATAACCCTTTTTGGCAGCATATCTCAGCCTCCGGCTGAATAAAGTTTATCTCACAAACTGGTGAAATCACAATGCTTTCCCTCATTGGGCATCAGATATAATCATGGCTAAAACAACCTCTTAGATTGCTGTTCCACCAGAGGTCTTTACCACCAGGCCATGAAGGACTGCGCTAACTGACTGCACCTTAATCTTCCCTCTTTTGGAGCGAGTCGGAACGCCAAGATCTCTATCAGAGCCGGCCCACTTCATCGCCTTTAATGCACTTAAAGCGGCTTAATACAAATGAACAGGGCAGCGAATAACTCTCTCAGCCTTAATGCAGGTAAAATCCTGGCCTGCCCTATCTTAAGCACTTGAATGACAGGTGAATCAAAAGCCAGTTATTAGGGATGCAGAAAGCGGCCCTGCAGACCAGTTTGGGCTTTACTGGAGGGTGGGAGATCATCTCAGCGTCCGTGAAGAGAATAGCGATCCTCCTTCTATTGTATGTCGTACGCGGCCCTTAAACACAGGGACTAGAGTGTAAATCTGTGCACAAAGCAAGAGATGATAGACCGCAAAGTATTTGGGAACAAAACGTGGGGGTTCTCGCAAAGGTCTGGTGCTTTTGAATTAAGCCTGACAGGCCGTTTCCAGCGAATATATTGTAAATAGACCATCAGCCTAGGAAATGCACTGACTCCATATCCATTCTCTCCGCGGGACCACGTTCATTTAAGGTTATGTCTTTACTAATCTGGATACATTTGAAAATGCATCTTTTTTCGTCCAAACTTAGACAGCGCTTTGTACTGCAAAAAAGATTTCCTAAGTGGGTAAATGCCAAGCTCTTTCATGAAACTCTAAATGACGAAGTCTGACTGGTCGTAAACGCAAACTGATTATACTTATAGTGTTAAATTAGCACAAGCCGATTGGCATATGTGACCCTGGACCACAAAACCAGTCATAAGGGTCAATTTTTTGAAATTGGGATTTATACATCATCTGAAAGCTGAATAAATAAGCTTTCCATTGATGTATAGGTCTTATAGGTTAAGATAGGACAATATTTATTCGAGATTACCCCCTTTGATAATCTGGTATCTGAGGGTGCAAAAAAATCTAAATACTGAGAAAATCGCCTTTACAGTTGTCAAAATGAAGTTCTTAGCCATGCATATTACTAATCAAAAATTAAGTTTTGATATATTTAAGTTTGGAAATTTACAAAATATCTTCATGGAACATGATCTTTACTTAATATCCTAATGAGTTTTGGCATAAAAGAAAAATCGATAATTTTGACCCATACTATGTATTTTTGCCTATTGCTACCTATTGCTACAAATATACCCGTGGTACTTAAGACTGGTTTTGTGGTCCAGGGTCACATATGCAGCCAATGAGCTTATTGCTTTACATTTAAAAGGCTGGTTGGTTAGCATTAACTAGAGCATTTCGCAGCATGCTTTTTTAGAGTTCCTCTGAAACCCTCCACCTCCCCAGCTCCACCTGTATAGATCTGCTATGGGTTATTATAAATGCTGTATGTGCAGCAGAAGTATGTCTTAAATACAGCACCATATCAGCATTATATACTGGCAGTAGCAAGTTCCTGTACATGAACGTTGTCTTATCCTTTACCATGCTAAAATCTTCCGACAGTTGTCATGATAGAAATTTAAAGGGGTCCTATTATGCGTTTTCACTTTTTAAATTTTAGTCAGTGTGTGTTGTGTATATTTGTGCATAAAAAAGATCTACAATGTTACAAATCTCAAAGTCCACTCCAAGGGTAGATATTTCATTTAACAAAAATCCCTTTCCAAGAACTACAATGAACGGCTCCTTTGGACTACAGCGTTTGTTTTCCAGAAGTTATGATGTCACAACGCGGCCGGAGCAGTCGGAGTTATATTAAAAATTATTCTGGCCAAGCTTTAGAACAGCATAGACGAGTATTTCTCTTCATCAGTCCAAAACAAGTCCAATAAAGGCCTCCTGTAGCGAATCGATGCGTTTTTGTAAGAAAAAAATCCATATTTAAAACATAAGAATCACTTTAATCTAGCTTGCGCTAACAGTTGTACATGGAACTTGTTGTTTTGGCTAGGGGCGTGGCAGAACTGAAATACTGCCTAAGCTGTTCGCCAATCACAACCCACTGGGACAGCTAACCAATCACAAGACATTTCATTTTTCGGAAGGTGGGCGTTCATCAAACCCAGAACTAATTGAGCTATTTGTGCCATGCTGGTATTGTAATAATGTAAATTATGTGAAAAATAATGTGTTTTTCGAAGCACCAAGCATGAGAGCATTTTCAAAATCAAGACTTTGTGAAAGAGCATAATAGGACCCGTTTAAAAACACCATTTTTGTGCTACGGTGAAATTTTAACTGTAAAAATGACACCGATTTAGTCATGTGACGCAAACTGTCCTGTTATGCGTTTGTGTACTGTTTGTATATGCCTATGTGCTTTTCACTTTCACAGATTTTTCTCAGATATTTGGAGATTTTTACACCAGCAGTCGAGGAAGAAACTATTGGAACGTCACAAAGATTTCCAAATTTCTCCAAATGATGAATCCCTGCATTGTCAGCAGGGGGAGCCGTAACGAGTCGGGCTACTAAGGAACATCAGTCTTTATAGCTTGGACATGATCTCCCATTATGAGCACCGGGTATAATTACAGTGCATTTCTCTAAGCCATGGTCAATGAAGGCTTCCATTCAGTCTACTTACGGCACTGTCACATCTCTTCTCATGAAGCAATGCCCTTACATTTGTTATCTGTGGCATGTTGCGATTAGCTCTGTCACTGGGGCTGTATTAATGAGACATAAACAGATGAAAGAGGCTCCTCTTGCTCTCTCTCTCAGGGTTAAAGCACACACACATCTCTTTTGCTATCGTAGAGTTTCGCAGCGCTGGATGTTGATAGGTGAAGAAACGCTTTGGATGTAAATGAGTGTTAGTGCTGACCATACAGAACAGCAGTGCAGCCCCTGATCCTGTGCCCTGTAATCATTCAGATCCTGACGCCACATATCTCTCGTAGATCCGGGCTTCCTCTGGTGCTCCCTCCCCACCATCTCTCAGCTTGAGGCTGGAGGATGTGAGCGTTAGCCTGCGGTATTTAACCCTGCGGCAAAACCCCACCATCACTCACACACGAAACACCATTGATTTCTAAGCTCCAAATGGCTACCTTTGTACTCTCTCATGTGCCTGAATGTAAAGGGAAAAAGTTTTCCGCAGTTTATTTTGTGCAGTTCTATCCATGAAGACACCCTCAGATGCCAACTGACATATTAATAGGTGTCAAATTTGACAGGTAAGAGGGTCTCAGAGAAATCAGACAGAGGGACAAATTCTGATTTCTAATGTAAAATCCAGGGTTTTAACTCTTTCCCAGCTAATTGATGACATTTTACACCATTCATTACATAATACCTCTCTACCACTGACAAATTATGCTGGCATGCTGTGTTTTTACTGTTATACAATAGGAGCCGCTGTTACTGATTTCTGAAATAGAACAGCACCTCATGATCCAAAAACAAGCGAAGACAGCCTGTGTAAACCGAAAAGAGTGGCTAGAATTATGCTAACATGATCATCAAACATTTAGCAGGATATAAATCAAAACGGCTGAAGGTCACCAAAAAAATTCAGGACCCACAAAGAGGTACTGTATTCACTATGCAAGCTTTGGAGATGTCGATGGACTCAGACTCAAATCATTTTGAACCTGATCAATCTGGACAAAGTCTGAAATTTTGGTTGGGACTAACCAACACTGAAGTGTTGACAAAAAAGAGCCAGAATAAAATAGTCTTTTTTCTGGGGGTCATAAAATATTCTGGGGGTCATAAAAGATTCGTGAATAAGAAATGCTGACAGTGGCTGGCAGCCTAAAAATTTTACTTACAAGGAAAGGGTTATATATGGAACCTCACCACTGAATAAAAACTAAGAAAAGGTAATTGCAAATTTTTATTTCACAATTCTGACTTTGTCTCGCAATTGCAGGTTTACATCTCACAATTTTGACTTTTTTCCCTGAATTGTGATATATAAACGCGCAATTGTGAGCTATAGTCCATATTGTGAGACAAACTCACAGAGAAATAAACTCGCAATTCCGGGAAACAAAGTCAGAATTGAGAGATATAAACTGACAATTCTAACTTTTTTTCTCAGTATTGTAATGTATAAACTCGCAATTGTGGGTTATAAAGTCAAAATTGTGAGACAAACTCACATTTCCGAGAAATAAACTCAGAATTCTGAGAAATAAAGTCAGAATTGAGAGATATAAACGGACAATTCTAACTTTTTTTCTCCTAATGGTGATATAGAAACTTGCAATTGTGAGTTATAAAATCAAAAGTGTGAGAGAAACTCACATTTCTGAGAAATAAATTTGCAATTGTGAGAAATAACATCAGAATTGAGAGATATAAACTCAAAATTCAGACTTTTTTTCTCAGAATTGTGATATATATAATCTCGCTCACATTTCCGAGAAATAAACTCGCAATTCTGATAAAGTCAGAATTGTGAATTTATATCTCAATTCTGACTTTATATAAATTTACTATTATGATTTTTTCCCCCTCAGAATTACGAGTTTAAATCTCACAATTCTGACTTTATGTCTCAGAATTGTGATGTATAAACTCGCAATTGAGTTATAAAGTCAATATTGTGACACATTTCTGAGAAATAAACTCACAATTCTGAGAAATAAAGTCAGAATCGCGAGATATAAATTCACTATTACGACTTTTTTTCCCCCTCAGAATTTACATTTCACAATTCTGACTTTATAACACACAATTGGGAGTTAAGTAAAAACTGAGAGATATAAACTCTCCATAAGCCATAATTGCATCACAAATATTTGTGGTTGCGAGAAAAAAGTCAAAATAGCAAGATACAAACTTGCATTAGTGAAAGTCAGAATTGCAAGTTTTTACCTCGCAATTCTGAGAAAAAAAGTGAGATAAAATTCAGATAAAATAATCAAATTGTGAGATAAAAAGTCACAATAACCTTTTTATTTTTTATTCAGTGGCAGAAATGGGCTTCCATAGTTAAGAATGAGTTATTAGTCCCATTTTTAAAGAATTCTGCCATTATTTATTCCATACCGATATGCTGTTATTTTGTAACACAAAAGGAGAAAGCTAACATACTGTATGACATTAGAACTGGAATATAGCTGCATGACATTTTTTTTTAATATTTATGGACATGTGGTAAGTATTGACTGTTGTATGGGGAAAAAAGAAGTCTTTCTGAAATCACAACATTTCATTTTAGATTCAACAAACAAAATCAGCAATATGTAAGTCTGGAACAAAATTGAGTGAATTGGGCAAAATGTTAATTTTTGGGTGACCTATTGCTTTAAACACACACATATATATGTTATTGATAAGACTGGCTGTGATGTAAAAGTGATTACCTGCCGAGGAGAGGTTCTGTCTGTCACCTTGTACTTTGCAAGCCAAACACCCTTGTGCTCATTTCTATACTTGTAAACTCACTCAGTTTGATCCAGTCACACACTGGCATGTGTGCAAAACATAGGTGCGCTCACTGAGCGAACTCAGCAGGCAAACATTGTATAACACATTCTGTCTGCTTAGGACTTTGTTTTGCAGTTATTCATTTCATTACCTCTCAGGGTACGAATTTTACATATTTTAATATATGCAGACAGAACAATCCGAAAGACATTTGGATGATTGTAAGCTTTGCCATCACAGGAATAAATCACATTTTAAAACATATTAAAACAAAACATTTTAATTGTAATAATGTTTCACAATATTAACGTTTTACTGCATTTTTAAAATTGTTGAGCATAATAGTGGCAGGCTGGTACTGCATGCTTCACTTTTAAATATATTAAGACATTTCTATGGTTTAATTTTGTTCAAATTCCAAAGTTTGAACTGTGCAGAGCTCCTCTTATAAATATGCATGTATTTGAACTGCACTAGGAGCTTTCTGATATGAATTAATGATTTGATGGTCTAAGTGAAATTCGACAGGTAGTAATTCAACAGTAAAGAAAAAGTTGTGCAAAGCATAAGTTGGCTCCTGGAGGCTGACTTTGTGACCTTTGATGCAGTAAAACACACTTCTTTCCTCGGAGCAGGTTTTAGGGCCTTGCTTCTCTGCGGTTGTGTTCTTTATTGAGCCGTAAACTTTTGTATTAACGGAAGAAGCCCGCAGGAGAGGCAGAAAACAATAAACACTTGTCTTTTTTCATCTTCCTCTCCTCTCTAAATGGATCTAATTAGCACAAAGCAAAGAACTAGAGCAGTCCCATATTGGTGTGCTGAAAACTAACATTTACCTGGCAATTGATCCGCTCACAGCACTGAGACAGAGGATGTGAAAAAAGACGGACAGCTCATGCAGGAAAAAGCCCATCACTCCCCAGTGAGCCTTAAACAATGTTTTTGCGGTGTTTCCATGGCTCGCTCTTTGTGCAGAGCAGAGAGATATGGCTTAGCTTTTGTTGCAGTGTGATATCCCACTGGCAGTGCTCTTTCAGGATACGTGCTGTGCCAGAGCTCTGATTGGCTGCTGGTACGGTGTCCTGGGGCTCTGATTGGCTGCAGGTGCACAGTGGGGCCTGCTTCTGTTCTCAGTTGAAGGTATATTCTCTGGAATGGGAACTGATTCCATTAGCACTAACTTAATAAAAGTGTACATTTTTTCTTGCTCTGACTCTTTAATAGGGAAAAATGATTATTTGAAGCCATAATTGTTGCTAATAGAATATTCGAAAGACTAGAATTGTTATTAGTTTGGCAAAAGCAAACAAGCAAGTTCAAGCACTCGTATTTTCTTCACAAAATGTAAAATATATATGTGACCCTGGACCACAAAACCAGTCTTAAGTAGCACAGGTATATTTTTTAGGAATAGCCAACAATTATATGGGTCAAAATTATTGATTTTTCTTTAATGCCAAAAAGCATTAGGATATTAAGTAAAGATCATGTTCCATGAAGATATTTTGTAGATTTCCAACCATAAATATATCAAAACTTAATTTTTGATTAGTAATAGCCATTGCTAAGAACTTCATTTGGACAACTTTAAAGGCGATATTTTCAATATTTAGATTTTTTTGCACCCTCAGATTCCAGATATTCAAACAGTTGTATCAAAATACTGCCCTATCCTAACAAACCATACATCAATGGAAAGCTGATTTATTCAGTTTTTTTTTAAAAAAGTGGTCCACGGTCAAATATTTATATTTTATTAAGTATGTATTAAGTAGGGCTGGGTAAAAATATTGATTTCTCTGATTTTTATCCATTCTTATTTTTACAGAACAATATTAATTCTTAAATCCTAAAAATCGATTAGTCTAGCCTGTTTTCAGTTAATGAACTGAACATTGTAGCACACCTCACATCCAATAAATTGCAATAAGCTTTGTGATTTGTTATTTTTGGCATGAAACAAAGTCTTCGATTTTAAATTCTGTTCATTTTATTACAATATTCAAACAATAAATACTGTTTTGGCCATTTAATGTGGAGTGACAGATCGCTGTAGCACACGTTAACCAGTCATCTCTATAACCCAGTTTCAGCACGAAATAAAAATAAATAAACATCCAAAGGGATGTTAAAAGAAAGAGTATAACTTAACAAAATTTGTATCCTGTCTTAATCGCGTAAACGCATTTCAACCGTGGAAGAACATCTATATAAAAGTTTGTAAACAATGTCATGTAATGTCACATTTATCTTAGAAAAAAAAAAATATTAGGTGACCAAAAACTAGAAAAATGAACTCTAGAGAAGAGTATTTTGCTAAATATATGCATCATATAATATACTCATCATTTTACTGTTCTTCAATGTTTCATGTTTGAATAAATTCAAGTTTTTATGCCATTTAGATGTTTATATTTCAAAAATGAATTGGAGTAGAAATATAATTGTAAATGTAACTTTATTATTATTATAAAAACTTAATTTTAACCTTCAATATTGTAGTAATGTAGTGCCAACTGACTCTCATGTATATTTTATAGCATTAGTTGAAAGATTTTTGTTCCTTGAGAAAATTTGGCATGTACTGTCCCTGATATATATACAAAATAATGAATATTGAATCAAATCAAATCATAAAGTTTGTATCAAAACCCAGCCCAAGTACCAAGTGCTGTGCATTCATGAAAATATACATTTGTCTTTATATTTTAGAAAGAGAATCATCAATATTTGAATACCCTTGGTACGAATGATTCTGCTTAGTTTGTATTACTGTTGAGTAACTGTAATGACACTAATAAAAATATTTTTGATTTCTGTCCTTCTCTGTTTTACTCTTAAACAGCTTTTTATAAACTTGTGGCCACATCTAGACACCCTGGATAGCAATTTCAACAAGCAATTTACAAGAACATAAAAGGGAAAAATTTTCACAAGCCACCCATAACATCTATTTTGAGGCTTTGATGCTGCCTATAATAGACAGACTCGTTTGCGATGTGCGCTGCTTCATTAATCATAAATTGCAGCTGTGCTGCTGATTAGGAGAGTCCCTGCAGACCCACCACACCATTAAAGACCCCAAACAAAAGCAGAAAAGATGCTCCTACACCAGTCGCTCTGGTCAAAGCTTCCATGTTCCGATTCGCTATGAAAAACACGTCAGAAAGTCAGACCTTGCAGCAGATGGGGTTACCGTTGGGACTTCAGAGCACTGGATAAATACAAACACACAAGCGCAAGCACAAGCAAACACACTCACACGTAAAGTGACGTTATTATTGTTTCTAGAGGAGCCACTTCATAATGCCACCATTATGAAGTTCCATTAAGACTCTCACAGCATCTGAGACTCCAATTTACAACAATTTCCCCTCTTATGCTTCTAAGAGACCTATTTAAGCCAAGATATATCACAAGTCTGGAATCGTGCCATTGTTCAGCTTCAAAGAGCTTCATTTCCTTCTGAAGTTCTCGCTTGCACGTCGGACTTTTAAGAACACGCTTTATCATGCTCGTTTTTGCAGCAATCTGACTGATAGCCACATGTTCATGCATCCGCATGGTACATGTAGCCATGGTCCCTCAAGACCTCGTGAAATATGTGTGTGTGATGCACACATGGGTATCTGTGCTCTCATTAATTACACTCTGCTCTCATTCAGTCAAGTCCCTGAGCTTGTGCTGAGATAAAATTCTCATTATGCAAGAGACTAAATTGAAATGACTGACGTAGACACTGGAAGCCAGTTAGTTTCCTCACGACTCTCTGAGGCACATTTGACCTTCTTATTTACATTTGTCGCAATTGCAAACACACGTTACAACCTTTTATGCAGAGGTAACAAACTGTAATAGCGATTCTAAATGCATCCGAGCGTGTAATTTGTTTAAACGTGAATACGTCTGCGCGTGAGCTACCGACGCTAAGCGCTAAAGTGAATTACGGGGGTGAGTGTGCGTAGGACTATCGTCTCGTACATTCGAGACTCAATATATTACCCAGCATGTGCGCCCGTGTGTTTATAACCTGATCTGTGAAAGTGTATTTCTTTGCAGGTGTGTGTGAGCGTGTCTTTCTGGGCCAGTGTGTGTGAGTGTCGCCAGGGGAAATTTATCCTGCACATGGAAACCCCATTGTTTATTCATGCCAACTAAATTGAAGTGTGCATCTCCGTATTCTCCGCGCTCTGTTCCCGAGCGAATACGGCGAAAGAGTGTTAAAATAAAACGAATAGAGAGAATGAAAAGGGGGAGGAAGAGACAAGAGGGAAGGCGAGGGAAAGCAGAGAGTCTTGATTCTTTTTTCTTTAGGTTATACGTCTGCAGGATTGGCCACAGAGAGGATAATGAGACCCATTTGTCCATATTAAAGGGATTGAGGGAGGCCTAACCACTCCAAATAAAAATCCAATCTTTGCTTTAAAGTGAGGGCCAGGGAAAGAGAGAAAGAGAGAAACACTGAGGTACAGAAAGACAACATAGAGACTCAACACAGATGCAGTGAGACACCATATAAGAGAAAGAGACTTTAATCGGTTACTCGGCAACTGACAGAGTTAGAAAGGCACAGACTTAACGAATGGCAAAGCACACGCATGCACACACGTTCACCTTGCTGTATAAATGAGGACATGCTGTACCATGGACTTTTAGTCCTTTTATTTAAAAGTTATTATAATTACTTCAGATTAATCTCAGGTCGGAAAGAAAACATTTTGTATTTTTTAAAAAAATAAAACCATTAAGTTTATCTGTCAATAATTTAACCTTTGACGACATACTGCACATCCTGAAAGAAGGATTTGTGAGGCAGGAAATTTCCATTGACTTCTTGACTCTTGTTTTTGTACTGAGCTAATAATAATTTACTGAGGAAGATGTGTTGTGATGTGTATTTATTTCATTGCCATTTTATCAAATATTAAAAAGGGAAGTTTTGTCAAATCTGGCAACAAAATTGTCATTATGAGCTGATGTATGTATGTACAGTTGAGGTCAAAAGTTTACATACACCTTGCAGAATCTGCAAAAAAACAAAATGCATACAAAATGCATATTTTTTATTTAGTACTGACCTGAATAAGATATTTCACATAAAATATGTTAACATATAGTCTACATGAGAAAATAATAGTTGAATTTATAAAATGACCCTTTTTAAAGGTTTACATACACTGGATTCTTAATACTGTGTTGTTACTTGAATGATCCACCGCTGTTTTTTGTTTGTTTGTTTGTTTTTAGTGATAGTTGTTCATGAGTCTCTTGTTTATCCTGAACAGTTAAACTCCCCGCTGTTCTTCAGAAAAATCTTTTAGGTCCCACAGATTCTGTTTTTTCACCTTTTTTGTGTATTTGAACCCTTTCCAACAATGACTGTATGATTTTGAGATCCATCTTTTCACACTGAGGACAACTGAGGGACTCATATGCAACTATTACAGAAGGTTCAAACACTCACTGATGCTCCAGAAGGAAACACGATGCATTAAGCTGGGGGGTGAAAACTTTTGAACAGAATGAAGATGTGTACATTCTTATCATTTTGCCTAAATATCATATTTTTTATCATTTAGTACTGGCCTTCAGAAGCTGATACTTACATGTTTCCTAGAAGATAAAAAGTTAAATTTACCATGATCCTCAAATTCAAAAAGTTTTCACCCCCCAGCTCATAACGCACTGTTTCTCCTTCTGAAGCATGACAGTGAGTGTTTGAACCTTCTGTAATAGTTGCATATCCCTCAGTTGTCCTCAGTGTGAAAAGATGAATTTCAAAATCATACATTCATTGTTGGAAAGGGTTCAAATACACAAAAAAGCTGAAAAACCAAAGAAATTGCGGGACCTGAAGGATTTTTCAGAAGAACAGCAGGCAGTTTAACTGTTCAGGACAATCAAGGGACTCATGAACAGCTATCAGTGAATGACTATTTTATTAACAATAACTAAGAAGAATAAATAGTGTAATACATGTATTGTTCATTGTAAGTTCATACATTAGCTAATACATTAACTAATGTTAACAAATGACACTTAAAGTGTTAACAAAATAATTATCATTTCAGGAAAAACTTCAAGGAAGCTTTTGTCAGATTTATCTCACCTAAGCTGGCAAATCTGTCCTCAAATCTTGCCAAGTACAGTGGGCAGAGCTTGCCTGTCTTCGTGGGGTGCCCGTTTAAAATAGCAGCAAAGAGAAAATCAATGGAAAATGGCCTGGATTTGTTCGTGACATGTTTATTTGTTTAGCTAAAGCCCTTTTGCCCGAATAATCTCACAAAATAATACCACAATATATTCCAGTGCTTCGGCTCTTTAGTTGGCCATGGTGCATGGCACCCACGGCACCCATTGAAGCTCCACTGTAGCCACCCACCCACACACGCACAACACTTACAGTCAAAAACACTGTGATTTCACACCCAGCACCACACATATTCAGAGAAATGTGGACAGCAGAGAAATGCATTAAGAAAACCATGTCTATTTTTAATGTGTTCTGCATTGACTGTAGAATTCTGAGACTACAATTATGTACAGTACAGTTTCTATGCACAGTGTTTATTTTGTGATATTATGATTTAAAGAGTAAGATTTCACAGAAATCTCAGTATTCAAATTCTAATAATCAAAAGAAAGTACTGGAATGGTCCGTCTATTTAGGTTCTGTAGCTTTAAGTCTAGATTGCAGCGACTAAATTGACTGTAGCAGCCACAGGGGGGTGTAGTTTCCTGTTTATCTCTTTAACATCATGAGAGTTAGTCTATTTAGATACAACATTATGGAACCTCTGCAGTGATTCAGAGAATATTCACAGATCTTGCTCTCTTTTGGTGGATTACAGCACTCTTGTATGTGTTTTATACTCTTATCCTCCATAGCTTTAGTTCTTTAGTTCACCCAAAAAAAATACAGTTTTGTCATCTTCCCACCTTCATGATTTTTTGTTATTCTGTAGATAGAAAAAGGAGTGGTTCAGCAGAATATTTAATATAATGTTTCTCTTTTCTGAAAACAAAAGAAGATGGGGACCAATTATCAAACTCAAAACAAGACCATAAATGTATTCCATATGATTCCTGAGAAATACACTGCCCTCCAAAAGTTTGGAAATGCCCTAGAAAAGTGGGGTTTTGGATAATATTGGCATGAATCCTTTTTAATTTGTGACAATTTTGCACTGATAAGGGACAACACAAACTACGAAAACATATTTTATTACATAAACAGTTTATACATAGAAAAAACTTAAATTTTCGATTCATCAAAATATCCAGGAATAGCAGCTATTACAGCTCTGCATAATCTGGGCCTAAATTCATTGTATTCTAAACTAAATTGGCAATCAGTTGTTGAAGCTATTAAGGTGTGCTGACCCAAAAATCTTTAAAAACCTGGGCCAAGTTTAAACTAGTAACCAGGCAATGAAAATTTTTATTGCTAGTCTTCAATGATAATGTTAAGTTACTTTAATGTATTTGCACCAAAAAATGATAAGGATTTATGCTGATATCGTCCAAAACCACACTTTGCCCGGGGTGTTTCCAAACTTTTGGAGGGCAGTATATTTCAAGCACAATATTATAGAAGTTATGTCGAACATATATGTAGAGGCTGATAGTATTTTTAAAATGTTTTTTTGATAAAAGCCTCTTATGCACGTCAAGCCTGCGTTTATTTGCTCTAATATGCAATAAAAACAGCATAATAAAAATTCTAATATAATATATTTTCACAATTTGTTCTTGTTATGAATTTTCTGCAGCCATTACTTTAGCCTTCAGTGTCACATGATCCTTCAGAATACACTTTTCAGGATTCTTTGATGCATAGAAGGTTTTAAAAATGCATTATCTTTTGTAGCATTATAAATGTATGTACCGTCACTTTTAAGCATTTAATGCAGTCTTGCATAATACAAGTACACTGTAAAAAACAATTTGTTGAGTCAACTTAAAATAATTTGTAACCTGGCTGCCTTAATTTTAAGTTCAGTCAACTCAAAAAAAGTTTATTCAACTTGAAATGTTAAATTATACAAAGTGACAACTTAAATATTTGAGTTAAATCAACTTAAAATTTTAAGGCAGCTGGGTTACTTACTCATCTGTTAAGTTTAGCAAACACAAATATCTAAGTTGTTACTTAGTACAACTTAACATTTCAAGTTGAATAAACTTATTTTAGTTGACTGAACTTAAAATTTGAAGGCAGCAGGGTAACAAATTATTTTAAGCTGACTCAACGCATTGTGTTTTTTATTTTTTACAGTGTATTCATTTCTTTTAAATTAAATAAAACTTTAAATCCCAAACATTTGAACAGTAGTATGCATTTCATTGTTATTGAATAATTTTAAGTTCACTCCAATAAAAGAAAATTAAGTTTTGATGGATATATAGTCTGTCCTATGGGTCAATTTTTTTTTTTTACATCCAGCCTTTTTTTTTTTCTCTTGCGCTCAGACTTATCTAGTGCTGTGTATCCCTCAAGCATCATAAGTCTAAGTAGATTGTTGTAACTACTGGCACCAGTGGTCTCTACCATATACTTTGGCTTATGATGCTTTTGGGAAACACAGTACAGTACCTAAGATGAGGCTGGAAGACTAGCCCTCTTCTCACTGCCATCACTGTAATGTCATCCAAGAGAGAAAGCACTGGCTCATTTCTCAGTCTTTCCTGCCATCCAAAGAAACCGAACCACAAAAACAACACCACTCATGTTTACAAAGCCCTTCACATCATTTAGCATTGACTGAAGTTGCTTATAATGAGCATACCTGTTCTCACCTTTGCAGCATTTCCTCTTTTTCTACTTTCAGGGTTTTGAGAGCCATATGCCTTTAGTGCCTTTATATGTACATTAGAAGCAAGTGATAATTGTGCAAGTATGCAGTCCAGAGAAAGGAAGAAATTTGATTCTTTCTCTCCAGTGGCACACTCTAATTTAGATACTGTAGCTTTTAATTAGGTGAGTCACCATGAACCCTCAGAGAGCTCAGCGAAAGAGAATATGTGTGTGCGTTTGCTGATATCCATTTCTATACACTTATCTTTGTAGATGTGCAATTTTAGTGGAACATTTATATTAATATTAATTTGGGGCCATTCGAAATGTGAATATGTGTTTATATACCCAAACAGTTTTAGAGCAAAGGAAAATCAACGATATAAGGATTTGTCATTGCCAAAGTATTTTTAAACACGTTATGCCCCAATCCTTGATAAGATTATTGCATTTTCTTCCCCCCCCCCGACTGTGAAATGTGTAATCAAATCTTCAGTGAAGTGGGATGGAAATGATGAGAGGAAAGTTTATTTAATTGGCAAAAGATTAGAGTTTATTATGGTTGCTTTGGAGACCTTGTAGTCATTTAGTATGTAACGCACTATAAGAAATGGCATTTAAAGGATTAGTTCACCCCAAAATAAAAATTAGGTTGTTATTTACTCACCCTCAGGTTTTTACAGACCTTATGCTATTAGTTTGCACAAAAATCATTTTTCAGAAGAATCATTATGCAGCGTGCGCCACACAATTACAGTTTATGGAGACTCCATGGGCTGTCACGCTTTTAAATGGGCCCCCAAAAATAAAAATACACCAAAAAACACTAAAATATGCTGTTATGTTAAATTAAATAAGCAAGCAGCTGTGGTTGCCAGATATGCACCATAAAAATATGGTGACAAGATAGCATATTATGTCTGTATTTAGCACTTACACTGAATACAATTAAACGTGATGTTGTGCAAGGACTTCTGGCTTTTACTTGCAAAAATGTGAACTTGATAGTATTCTACAGTAAAATAACATACAATTTTGATATTAAAACAGTTTTTCAGTCTCTTATTCTCACATTTGTTCTAAAATGTGATAAAAACCAATATTGTGAAACAGAATAATGATTTTCTATTCTATTTTATTCCTTCAGTCTTCATTGTCACATGATCCTTCAGAATACAAGTTCAATACATTTTCAAGATTCTTTGATGAATAGAAAATTAGACAGAACAGCATTTAGTATCTTTTGCGGCATTATAAATGTCTTTACGTTTTCAAAAAATAAAAATACACCAAAAAACACTAAAACATGCTGTTATATTAAATTAAATAAGCAAGCAGCTGTCATTGCCAGATATTTACCATAAAAATATAGTGACAAGATGGCATATTTTGTTTTTCATATTTACTGCTTTTACTTCCAAAAATGTGAGCTTGACAGTATTCTACAAGAAAATTACATACAGTATTTAATTTGATGTCAAGAACTGGTGCAAACTGTTGTGCCACAACCAAAAACAAACAAACAAACAAAAAAAAGCATTAAAAATGCATTTAAGAAATCCAATATTAGATGTTTACAAGAATCCTTCTATTATCCATTAAAATCCACAATAATATTTAAACTATCAGTTAGCTTAATATAATATAATAAAATCATCATTGGGGACTTTCAGTTGTGAGGTGGCTGTCCCAAACCCTAACTCCTAAATTTCAACTTATGAAAATGATATTGAAATAATTTTTGCATTTTATTCCATTGTTGTTTTAAAAATATCTTTTTGACTTAAGTTAAAAAAAAATAATAATAAATGAATTATGAAACTTTATGTAATAAATAGGAAATGTGCGTCAATAATGCAAAAGGACAACAGTAAACACTCAATTTATGTCGCTCTCTCATAGCTACAAGGTGCGTGTAGAAACGTCCCATCATTTTGAGGTAAATGTGTTTAAAAGTCTGAAAATCTGTATGTAACTTTAAGGAATGTCACTACCAAACACCTAAGCATTCTTTTTTGTGCAGTTTTCCCATAACATTTAGTTTTTATACATTTACAGCTGTTCAGAACTGCGCTAGCTAACCATGTGCTAATTAGCATCTTTAAGTTAGGTTCAAAATCATCTAAAATTGTCACAACCGAAACACTCACAACCAAAACATTTTGTGAAGTTTCTGTAGACATCGTTTTTTTGGATGTTATTCCATAAAATGTAGTTTTTATGTGTGTACAACTGTTCAGAACTGTGCTAGCTAACTAAGCTAACCATGCGCTGATTAGCATCTTCGAGCTAGGTTCAAAAGTATCTAAAATTGTCATGTTGCCGGTCAAGAACCAGCATAAACCAGCAAAGGACCATCTTAAACCAGCATTAAAACATACCTAACCAGCATCAAAACATACCTACCACCATATGCTGTTTTTTTCACCAGGGTAGTGACAAAAGGGGACACAAAATTTTTATTTTGGGGAAAATAAACAACATTTTAGTACAATTATGTACATTTTTAGGTTCTTCAAGTGATGCCATAGAAGAACCATTTTTGGTTCCACAAAGAACCATTCAGTCAAAGGTTCTTTAAAGAACCATCTCTTTCTTACCTTTTTATAATCTGAGGAACCTGCTTTTACCACAAAGAACCTTTTGTGAAACAGAAAGGTTCTTCAGATGTTTAAGGTTCTTTATGGAACCATTTAGACAAAAAACGTTCTTTTATGGCATCGTGAAGCACTTTTATTTTTAAGAGTGTAAGGACCAGCATAAACCAGCAAAGGACCAGCTTAAACCAGCATCAAAACATACCTACCAGCATATGCTGTTTTTTTTTTTTTACCAGGGTTAGTATGTTTTAGTATGTGAGTTAAAATTCTGTAATGTGATGTGGTCGCTTCCAAAACATTATTAAAAGCAGTTTTTTTTACTTTGAAATCTGTATGATTAACTTTTTTGCCTTAAAAAAAAAAAAAAATAATAAAAATAAAAATTGGATTCAAAATAAAATAAAAATATATCAACAATCTCACAAATCACACTTGAAATATTGTTAAAATTGTAATTGTTATTGATTTATCTTGAAAAGTTTTAAATAAAATACAAAAAATATATATTTACAAGGTAGGCGTAAGCAAAGGTTTAATAGGTCAATGTAACCCTTCTTGTTAAATTATAGGACAGTAAAAACTATTCTAAAACTTTCTGAAAATACAATATGAGAATTAACAGCACAATTACTGGAAACATGTACCTCAATGAATACAAGTTAGTATCTAAACACACCATATTGGACAAGCAAAAAATCTATTCACTCTTACTGGCCTAATTTGAAACCAGGCTAATTTAATGGTGTCTTAAAGGAGCAGCATACTGAGAAACATTACAGGTTGAAATGTTGTCTCGCCACCTGAGTAGACTCATTACTGAAGAGCCCTACTGGCGCCCTCCACACACCAGCTGTTCACCTCTAATGTGATCTCACATACTCATATGAACGATAAGATATTCATATCAAACATTCATCACCCCGCAAAACTGTGAAACAACCCCTGGGGAGATATTTTCAGAAAAATACCACAATACAGCGGTTGCTATCCTGATGTTCTTGCAGTTGCATAAAATGATTGGCAGATCAGCACATTGTGTTGAACGAACATGTCAAAAGCAACGATGATTGACTTTTGAATTCAATTTTTAAAATCAAAAACCACAATTATAAGAAATGATGTTATGAATAAAAGGTCAGAGTTATGTTTGGATAGTTATTTTTCCTCCTAATGGTTGGAGTTTTTCTCACTTAGTTTAAAATGTATGAATATGTATAATGATAATGGGCTGACAGATGCTTTGATACTGAGGAACATGCATAAGATTTAGCTATTTAGTTTTCTTGATTTACATAAAAGATTATAGGTGAATATCATTAACATGAATTTATGTATATAGGAGGAAGATGGAAATCTAGCGTGCAGCGAGAGATCGTGTAATTACCGACATCGTCAGTCTGTCATTCATCAAAGTTCTGACACAGTCATTTGATGCAGAAGATGCATTTATTCGGAACTGTTTATATAAAATCTCTCTACCATGTGGAAAGCGTCCTTCTATTCATGCGGATTTTGTAGGCCTCGCCATCTGTTTGCAGAAGTGCACCTGTATTAACTGAAGTCAGTGGAAGTACAGTGAGGTCTGAGGAATGGAAGAATGGGTGAGCTGTCAGACGCTGGGCTGTGTGGAAGCACTGTGTCACTGACACACTTTCCTGAGATTGATTTCTATTTCAGATGTTATTGATTTTGTCTCTGGTCCAGAGGACATTGCATCCTCGCCATTTAATAGTGGTTATTTTCAGTCTTTCAGAGAAAGATGTTCTGAAATGCCACATTTTCGTATGAATTTACATTCAGGCTGATGTTAAATCAGTTTGTTGGTTTGGCATATGTCTCAGGTTTATATTTCATGGTATAGAAAGCTGATCCAAAGTCATATTATGCATTTAGAGTTAGTTTTTTTAAACATTAAAGGTGCAGTCATATTAGACAAAAAAGATCCTTTATTCTCAATAGTATAACAATGTATGAAGCACAGTTCACGTAGGAATCTGTTAGCGTCATGTACAATTCCAACCCATTGCAAAAGTTTTTGTTATGAAAAATAACTAGATTTTGCTGAAAATGTGCAAAACAATGGTAAATCAAAGGCTATGTTCAGGCGATGTATTTTGTAAATATATAATATAAATATGGGGAAAATCCACATATTTAGTTTAAGACCACAACATTTTATTTTATTTTATTTTATTTTATTTTATTTTATTTTATTTTATTTTATTTTATTTTATTTTATTTTATTTTTATTTTATTTTACTTTATTTTATCTTGACACTATTTTCAGTTAAGTCTATTTTCCCCAAGATCTCATTAGTCTATTGTGTACTTTTATTTGAAAGGTTTTTCATAATTCCCAAAGATTTTCATTAGATTATTTTTCTTTTTCTTTCTTTTTTTTTTTTTTTCTGCAATAGTCATTTTTCAGTTTAAATAAATTTAAGCCAATTTAAATTTCAATTTAAAATCCCTACTTAAATATATCTAGAATAATAAAAAAATATATACATATATTTTTGCATTACAGTAATGTATAGAAGCCATTTTCTGCCACTGAATACATTTTTTTAAAAGTAATTGCGACTTTTCATCTCATAATTCTGACTCTTTTTTTTTGAGTTTATATTTTGGAATTCTGACTTTTTTTCTTAGAATTGTGAGATATAAAACAAACTCATAATTGCATGACATAAACTCGCAATTCTGAGAAAAAAGGGTCAAAATTTCAAGTTTATCTCTCTCAATTCTGACTTTATTTTTCAGAATTGCAACTTTTTTCTCAAAATTGTTTTTATATTTCAATTTTGACCTTTTTTTTCAGGATTTTTTTCGCAGTTGAGAGATATAAACTCACAATTCTGAGAAGAAAAAAAAAAGTCACTGTTGCGAGGTGTAAACTCGCAAATTCTGAGAAAAGAGTCAAAATTGCTAGTTTCTCTCACAATTCTGACTTTATTTCTCATAATTGCAACTTTTTTCTCAGAATTTTGAGTTCGTATCTCACAGTTCTATGGAAGCCCGTTTCCGCCACTGAATAAAACATTTTAAAAAAGGTTATTGGGACTTATCTCACAATTCTGACTTTTTTTCTCAGAATTGCGTGATACAAACTCGCAATTCTGACTTTTTAAATTAAAATATTGAGTTATAAAGTCAGAATTGCGTGATATTAAATCACAATTGCAAGTTATAAAGTCAGAATTACGAGATATGAAGTCGCAATTCTGAGAAATGAATTCAGAATTGTGAGATATAAACTCACAATTCTCTGAACATATCAGTCTTATTTTTCTCCTCATAACTGGACTTCATAACTCGCAATTACGAGTTTGTATTTCATAATTGTGATATATAAAGTCAGAATTGCGAGATATAAACTTGCAGTTCTGACTTTATATCTCACAATTGAGAGTTTATGTCCCGCAGTTCTGACTTTATTTCTCACATTTCTGACTTTATAACTCGCAATTCTGACTTTATATCTCACAATTCTGACTTTTTTCCTCAGAATTGGAACAGAAAAAGTCGCAATTACCTTTTTTATTTTTTATTCAGTGGCAGAAATGGGCTTCCATAGTAATGAGAATAATTATTCTGCCAAAAAAAAAAAAACAAAAACATATTATTATTTCTTACTTTTTCATTTGATTTCTTTGTAGAATATGACCTGGATATGCCACAGGTTTCATCAGATGCAATCATAGACTGTGTAATATGAATCCTAACGATGTGATTCAGACAGGTCAAATAATAATATTGTGTAAACAAAAATATAAATTCATAACAAGACAAATGAGCGAACTTGATGTTCACACAACTCTCATATTCTGATCTGTGTCTCCAAACAAGCTGCCTCTGTTCTGTTGCGTTGTGCTATGCTTTGGCACTTTAATAAATCTTAATTTAGGCCCTCTGTTTGAACGGCAGGACAAGAGACAGAGCGGGCTTGTGTCAGCACATCTCAGAATCATCGGATTATTTATTTATTCTCTTTTCTCCTTGTTCCGCATGTCAGACATTTAATCATAAGCGCTCGCCGAAGACATGCACGGCAAACCAGGACTGCTCTATCAGAGAAAACTATTATCAGCCTCCAAGACTACAGTACCCGTTCTGCCGGCCATAGAAATGAATGAACGAGTGAGAGAGAGATTTTAATTAAACAGTTCCCATAGGGAAGTATGCAGAGACAATGATGTCTAATGTGAACAGCATCCAGAATTCCCAGACTTTCTTTCTCTCAGGGAAAACGCAATCATGCATATAGCCTTGCACTTACAGAAGGACAGGGGGTGAATTTATTCTCTGAGAAATGATACTTCATCGAAATTTAATGAAACTAGAGAAAGCGTTCACGGGGGAGCATATGGAAGCATTATTGGCCTGAAATTACATTCTCTCCCAATCCTGTTTACAGATGAATATCTTCTGGCTGTTGACCCAGAGCCAGGTGGCCGCGTGCCTCACACAAGGTAGAGTATACAAAGCACAGGTGCAGGGAATAAACGGACAGTTTGAATTGTTCTTTCCGCTTTGACACAGATGCCAATATGCGAGTGATGGCATTTGAATGGGATCGGGGGGGAAATAAGCGACCTCCCGCATACAAATAATCAAACTGGCTGAAAACCAAACCATAAAATGAGTATGTTTGGATAACCAGAGCTGATCCATAAGCATAGAGGACACAAACCGTGGCCCTAACATTTCTCAAATACCTTCAGTAGAAAAATTACACCATATTAAGAATCAGTGCGTTTTTAAAGACTCGCTGTGAAAAACGATGTCCTTTCCTGGCATTAATGCCCTTGTGTTTGGGCACTAATTTAATGCACTTCATTTAACATGCACCTGGGTGTCATGTCCTGCCTTCGCCGGTGTATATTTTGAGACTCCTTCCATCTGTGGCTGTACGTGGCTTAGCCATATTTGTTGTTTTTTTTGAAGAGGCTGCTCTGTGTTTGCACACAAATAAGTGACCGGATTTAGACCTCAAACAACATTGTCATCCAGATCACATCATACAGGAATCCAATTTGCATTTATTAGAGCTACTGTGGGTCAGAAGAGTAGATGAATAAGAGAGAGTAAGAGAAAGACAGAGAGAAATGATAGTTTGTTAGGATTATGTTGTATATTGTATTATACTTCTTTGCGATATTGCTTTTTTTTAAACAACAGTTACTTGTCAGTTACTCAATTGGTCCATCACCAAATAAAGTTCTTAACAAAAGCCACAGCAGAACCGTTACAACCATTAAATGAATCAACAGTTTTGAATGACTAGGTTAAATGATTGATTCAATGACTCATTTAAACTGCTTTTACTATTTCTGCATTTTAAACATCACAGAAACAGAATGAATCAGTGTTTTGGACCAAATCAGTAGAGTAAATTCAATGACTCACTAATAGTATTCCTTTGTACTTTTCAAATGTACTTTTAGTTATTGTCATATTTAATCAACCTTGTCCTGTTTCTGTTTAGTCTTTTGTTTAGGATTTTAGTCTAATTTTAGTCTATGAAATCTTAGTCACATTTTCATCATGCTGTATAATGGTTAAAATGCTAAAAGTTATTTTTGTTCAGAATTAATTACAATGATTGTTATCACTTGAGAAATTCATTTTTGCATTTTCATGAGCAGAAATCAAGCTCTGTGCGCACTGAGAAATAGGCCTATTATAACAGTGAAATTCCAAATAGTAATTTCAGTAATTCCAGATAACTCCAATAATGTTTCTCTAGTAAAACAACAGTGGTTGAGTAAGTGCATTTATTCAGCAAAAACAATAGCAAACAATATAGTTGAGATCTCATGACGGAACATGCTGGCTGAATGACACTTTCCTTTAGGCTACATCTCACATTGAGATCGCTAAACTCCAGCTTATTTGTTTGTCTGTGTTTTCAGATCATCGTTGGCTCTTCAGCAAAGAAGAGAGAGCATGTGAGCATGGTTGCCAGATTGTAAAAATTAAGCACTGGGCAGAAAATGTGTCTGATTTGGATATTTGAGCTCTTGGTATCTGGCAACCCCACACATGAAGGCTCATGTAGTAGAGGCTTGTACAGCAGTCCACAATAATATTTTGTCTCCTTTTTTTAGACAAAAATTAAAAAGAGAATTTGGTAAGGTTTTTATTTATTAAAATACATTTCGATCTCGCATTTTATCTTACTGATTGTTCAGTACATCATTGCAAAAGACAGAACTGTACTTTTAATTACCTTAGTATATCCAGCTGACAGTTTGGACTCTTCAGTTCATCGGAGATCAGCTTCACTCCTGAATCCATGCGAAGGCTGCATATCTCGGCTGCTATGTCATCAAACGTAGCTGAATGTCGATTCATGAAAATAAACGGAAAGAAAACAAATCGGAGCTCGTCTTGCTTGCTAATATTGTGACTAGAAGTCTGATTCATTTCCACAAAAAGGTTCTTTCGGATAGATCGTTTTAATGAACTGTTCAAAAAATGATTCAGAGGTTATTTTACAGTGAAACTGGCTTATATTGTCCACAATTTTAAGTGCTGTACGACAGAATACATCATGACGTGATCAAGGGTATTGTTCTTATTTCCATCCCAAATAAAATGGTATTTTTTCTATCAGCCAATGATAAAGAAAACGCACAGAACAGTGACTGACAGTTTTCTGGTTCAATGTTCTGGTTATTTTGTTTCAGTGTACAGTTTGTTAATTTTGAAAACATCATTCAGTTGAGCTGTGCACATGTAGTTTAGACACGTCTTGTTCCATTCATGCAATAAACGCATGTCCACTGAGCTGTGGGCTATGCAGACAAAATTACAATTTAAAATCAATCAAAGCTACATAAATGTGTCATTTTTTTCGTATTATGAGAAAGCTACTTTCTGCAACCTTTATATTCTGCAGTCATGGCAAAACTTGATTCCACAAATTTGGAATCTAACAGCCCTGTCACAGTTATTAACGAAATTACACAATTTGTTTATTCAGAAGTTTTATGATAATATTTGGCTGCTCCAATTTGCAATCAGAGTTTTGTCTGTGCTTCACTTTCCTTTCATCATTTAACATTTAAGTCGCAACATCTGTCAAATCTTCTGTGCTTCATTTACAGACTTCTCCTCACACAAAACCCCCCTCGTGATTTATGCCCGTCTGACTTTTGCGGCGGCATAACTCTCTGCAATCTGCGTCCACAATCTTGAAAAGATCAATTTTAATATCAAAAAATAATGTCGGAACTCGTCCCTTGCAACCTCAACCGTCTCGTGGGAAATATTGCGCAGGCATTTTAAAAATTGTACTTGTGTTAATCAAAATGTCAGCCTGACCTACAGTCGAGCAGGAGTGTTGTGAGGTATGTGGTTAATGGTTTGATGGGAAAAAGACGCACTGAGCTTTAGTCCTCCAAGTTGCTCTCCTTTGAGGGGTACACAGTGACTCTTCCTCCACTGGATTGTCAGAGCTTAAGGCAGTTTGTTACGTTATCTCACCTTTAGGGATTATATTTTACATTTAAAGGTCAAACTGTAATATGGTGGTCACAGCATTCAGAGAATGCATTATTCACGGGTCCCTGGTCACATAGAGTTAATAACAAGAATGGACAGAGTCTGAAAACTGCGGTAAGTGTGTTTAATTCAAAAGGTAAATGGTTTCTTTCTCTCTTAATAAATAAAGCAATAAATGAGCACAGCCTCAGGTGGCAATGCCAAAACACACTTACATCTCACAGCGTGATTAGAGCAGGATATTTGTGGCTGTTTATTGCTTTCCCTTGATAATAACTGCCCATATGGTCCTTTTGGTTTTGATTAAAGACCATGAGCATTGTGTGCACCAGTTGTGTGTCACCGTCTGCACCTGTCAGCCACCGTTAACATTTGGGAATCGAAAACATGCGTGGAAATGAGGTGACCGGAAGATGCCCTAGAGGCTCTGACCCCTATAGTTTGGTTGAGTGGCAGAGGTATTGATATGATAATATGCGCTAGTGTTTGTTTTCATACATGTGAAATGCCAATGCCCAGTCCGTAGCTTCCCAGAGGATCCGTCCGCAAAGCAGATGGGTGCGTTTTCCTAAAGGTGTTTTCATTGTGGTTCTCAAGGACGCAACAAAGATAAACACCTGCCGTCGGCAAGAGGGACAAAAAGAGACACATAGACAAACAGTCGGCAGTATAACTTTGGGTTTATAACCAAGGCCTCCGTTGCAAATTTTATAGCGCAGCGTAGCTCTCCATTCCATAAATCAACCGTGTTTTCTGGCCAGCAAGTAAGTTGAGCTGGTAATGTAAAATGTAACAGACCCAGCTGCCATTTTCTCTGTGTTTGGAGCAAAATTGGGCAGCAGCGGGTACTTATCCGGGGGCAAGAGCTGGTAATCTTCTCCTGGCTCAGTCAAGCCCATCTCCCCGACTCAGTCTCCCTAAATGAGGCACTTACTGGCCCAGCTGCGGTCTGGACCTAAACCAATGGCCTGCAGGGACAAGGGCCGCTCTCTGCGGCTTGCAGGCCATGTGCTGTTATTGAAATTGCCCTTCTCCTCAAGAGGACTGCGAATGCATCATCATCTACCTGTGGCGCTCTCCACAAAGCCTCTGAGAAGGTTGCTGCTCTGTATTTTCGTTCGCCTTGTTTCTGTTCTTTGCTGTAGTCACTCTGAATGCTTTCGCTGAATTTTGCTGTTTACTTCCTAGAGTTATCTAGCAATCCGGTTGTATATTTGCTTTGAGTCTTCAAAACACTCTTCAAGGAAAGTGGCCGGTGGCTCAAGAGCTCAAGTCCCTCTCATCATACACATCTATTCTTCACTACCAAAACTCTTTGTACGCTTTATCTTCCTATCAGGTATTTCATAGCCTCCCTGACGGGCTCTTTCCGCTCCACCAGCCCTGCTGGGGCCCAGAATGCCTCGCTTGTCCACGGTAAGCAGGATGTGCCTAACCAGGCTTGTCCTGTCTGATAGTCAATGTCTTTTTCTCTCCACAGAGGCCTCTTCTCTCTTCTTCTTCTCCTCCTCCTCCACCCCCTGTAGGGCTCTTCTTCACGCTTGGCTTAACTGTGTCTCTTAGGGCCTTTCAGTTGGTGAAGGCCTGTGTGGATTCCTGGCAGGACTGATTCCATAGCCTCAGGTATGGTTTGTAGATCAGAGGAGCAAACCAGCAGAGAATGTGAGAACATGATCGCTTGCCCACCAGGGCCAAGCAGGTGGGCCTTGCATGCTAAGTACACAGTTCAAAGGTAGCACTGTATCTCCTCCTGCAATCTTCTCTCATTGCTCTCGGGAGTTTTCTGCCCTCTGCACCATCTTTTGTTTCCTCATGTTATTATTCTTTCTCTCATTCCATCACTTCCATCCGCTGAAAGGTGATTTAGCCAAGCAGGACCTGGATTAATGTGGGTGTTGCGCTTGGATCTTCTCAATTCCATCCGAACTGCTTGTTTTCAAAACTAATCCTGTCCTAATAGAGCTATTTTAGTTCAATTGGAATGTTGTTCAGTGCCAATTTACACACAGTTTTTTGTTTTAAACATAGTTTGTCCTTTGCTGAAAATATCCTTAAATTGGATAATATTTATCATGCCACATTTGTATTTGTTGTCAATTTTACTCCAAATAATTTTAATTGAGGAAAATAACAATTATTTTATTTTATTTTATTTTGGGGAGCATTCCTTTTTCATTTTGGCCAGTATTGTATATTATTTTGGCTAACATTTTATTTTCTTTTGGCAAATATTCTTTATTATTTTGACTATTATTTTATGTTATTTTGGCTAATATTTTATTTTGACTAATATTTTATTTATTTTATTTTATTTTTTAACTCATATTTTGTTTATTTTATTTTATTTTAACTCATATTTTGTTTTATTTTATTTTATTTTGGCTAATATTTTATTTTCTTTTATTTTCACTAATATTTTATTTTATTTTGGCAAAAATGTTATTTTATTTTGATTAATATTTGATTTTATTTAGGATTATTATGATTATTATTTTATCTTATTTATTTATTGTTTTATTTTGGGAAATATTCTTTTTTATTTTGACTAATATTTGATTTTATTTTGGCTAATATTTGATTTTATTTTGGCTAATATTTTATTTTGCTTTGGCAAATATTCTTTTTTTGCTTTTCGATCATTTGCTTAACTTTGCTGTATCACAACGTGGAAGAAAAGATCTGTCACGGCTTCCATTTATTTACAGCTTCAACCAATTATAAATGTTGACTACTTAAAAACATCACTACCTTAAAAAATAGTTAGCGCATTATTACACATTAACTGCAGTTTTTGTCAATTTCATTAACAATGCTTTATTTAAAACATGATTTTTCTTTGTTATCATTTACACTAATAATAATAATAATATAATTACAGCTTCAGATTACAGATTACAGCTTCGTTAGCAACCCAAAGTATTCTGCTTTTGTATGCGTTCTTCATTTGTGGCATTGAGGATGGTGTCAGACTCATTTCATGGCAGGTGAAATGACTGGCAGAGATCGACCTTCTTCTAGTAAAGTGTCAGTTGCGATAACTGGTGCTTCCGGAGAGGTCTCGCTCTAAAGTCGCCCTTACTCAGTATCTCCTCGCTGTCAGCAGACTCTCTCCTCCTCCTTGCGAAAAATGTCCGGGTCAAAAAAAATTCAAAGGCTGCTTCCTTGAGCTCAGAATATTAGTTTTCTGAGCCACGTATTCAAAAGACTGCAGCTCTGCCAAAAAGCTTGCTGAAATTCAGTTTGCTCTCAGTGGAGAGAAATTTAAATCTTATGATGAATTGACTGCTGAAATGTCTCTTGATTTATTTTCAAACAGCATCCAATAACAGCAGGCATAAAGCCTGCTTCCGAGTCTCTGACTCATCCTTCTTTCTGCTAATTTGGCTAAATACGATTGTTACATCATCACAAAGTGTAAGAATTGCGTCACGCACACAGAAAGTTTTAAGAAGACTCAAGATAAAATACCAAGTCTGCGTTTCTTCATTCTGTTGCCGTCTGAGAATGGCACATCCTTAGATCCCTCCTTTTGATGAACCGTACTCACTGTCTGTCTGTGTTTCTGTGTCTGTCTTCATGTACCTGGTCATGGGGAATTCACCTTTTGTACTGATCTAGTCTGTCACAATCCAGGCAATAGCGGAAACGGCTGCCACTGCCTCAGCTGATGAACAAAGGTAGCAAACCTTTGATATTCATCAGGAAGTGGTTGTTATCTAAACCGATGATGTTACTGTTCCATGTGAATGCCATTTCAGGAGGGAGTATTTACATATCATAGTGAATAGCAACCCAGGCATTTTATTACCATTTGAAAAGGCACAGATAAAGCGACAGCGTTCAGTTATTTGTTGTGGTCTTTGAATCGTGTCTCAAATGACTTTTCATATCCTTTCATGTCTGCCAGAAATAAATAACTTTTTCCACACAGGCTGGAAATGCTGGCCTGCCCTGCAAAAAAAAACAAAAAAAACAAAACAAAAAAAAACTAATATTTGCTGTTCTTAGGTGGTTTCACAGTCTAAATCAAAACCCATTTAAGACCAGCCAAGAAACCAGTCAAGACCAGCAAACCTGGTGATGCTAATTTTTGTTGTGTCTTTTAAATTCAGAAATACATTAAAAAGCGATTCACACATATAATGACTTTCATGCTAAACGTGTTTTTAGTTTCTGTATTAAAATTCCTTTTGACATTTTGTAAGGGCGCAAAACTGTCCTGTTATCATGATAATGACAAAAGGCTCATATATTTTATTTTACTTTGGCAAATTTTCATTGGTATTTTGACTAATATTTATTTTATTTTATTTTATTTTAATTCACTAATTACTAATACAACTTTATTTTGACTAGTATGTTATTTTATTTTGAGACATTTGAGACGTTAATTTTTGTTGTGTCTTTTACATAAACGTGTTTTTAGTTTCTGTATTAAAATTCCTTATGACATTTTTTAAGGGCGCAAAACTGTCCTGTTATCATGATAATGACAAAATGGCTCATATATTTTATTTTATTTTATTTTGGCTAATATTTTATTTTAGTTTGACTAATATTTAACTCATTTTATTTTATTTTATTTTATTTTGACTAATATGACTAATATTTTTTTTTTGAGACATTTGAGACACTGATTTTTGTTGTGCCTTTTAAATTCAGAAACACATTCAAATGCAATTCACATTTATAATGACTTTCATGACAAACATGTCTTTAGTTTCTGTATTAAAATTCCTTTTGAGATTTAAGGGAACAAAAATGTCAGAATGACACAACTGTCCTGTTATCATGATAATGCCAAAAGGCTCCTATTCTTATTTCTTAAAAAATATTTTTAACAAGACTGATTCATGAAATATGCATGAATTATTTTGTATGAATAAACCAATTTCTGCATACTTTTAAATAATTCATGATGTGTGCAAAAAGTACTTTTTACCTTGAAAAATAACATTTAAATAATGATTATACACTCAAATATTCAAGATGTGTGAAAATATATTTTTACTTTTGTTTCATTTGAAACTTACAAAAAAAGTCAAAATTCCATGACGCTAATTCACACAATGACTGTCTTGCCACCTTTCCAAAAAATAAATAAATAAATAAAATAAATTGTATATAAACGAGTCTCTTATGTTCACCAAGGCAGCATTTAATTGATCAAAACAGTAATATTGTGAAATATTACTACAATTCAAAACAACTGTTTTCTATTTTAATGTGATTGATTCCTTTGATGGCAGACATATTGTTGTCATCTTTAAAGTCATATAATCCTTCAGAAATCACTGTAATACACTGTAAAAAACAATTTGGTGAGTCAGCTTAAAATAATTTGTAACCTGGCTGCCTTAAAATTTTAAGTTCAGTCAACTCAAAAAAAAAGTTTACTCAACTTGAAATGTTAAATTATACTAAGTGACAACTGAGATATTTGATTTGAATCAACTTAAAATTTTAAGGCAGCTGTGTTACCCATCTGTTAAGTTTAGCAAACACAAATATCTAAGTTGTTACTTAGTACAACTTAACATTTCAAGTTGACTAAACTTATTTTAGTTGACTAAACTTAAAATTAAGGCAGCAGGGTAACAAATTATTTTAAGCTGACTCAACAAATTGTTTTTTTTTTTCATTTTTTACAGTATATGCTGATTTGGTGCTCAAACTAGACCTGTCAAATGATTAATCGCATACAAAATAAAAGTTTGAGTTTGCCTAGTATATGTGTACAGTGTGTAATTATTATGTATATATAAATACACACAAATTAATGTACATATTTAAGAGAAATATGTTATTTACGTACAAAATATTTGTATTTATATATAATATAAATTATATAAAAAATATAATAAATACATATACTTGTAAATATTTCTTAAATATATACATGAATGTGTTTGTATTTAAACATACATAATAATTACACACAGTACACACACATACTAGGCAAACTCAAACTTTTATTTTGTATGCAATTAATCGCGATTAATCGCAATTAATTGTTTGACAGCCCCAGCTCAAGCGCAAGCATTTCTTATTATAAATGTTGAAAACAGTTGTGGTGCTTAACCCTTTGGGGTCTGAAGGGGTTTGCGGGCTCTGGAGAAGTTTTGACATGCCCTGACATTTGTGCTTTTTCAGTACCTTAAAAACATTAATGCCTAAAGTCCGATTAAAACTGGGCTACAAAAATATGTAAGCAATATGAATGTACATGTTTGGGTTTTGAGAAAACAACATTTATGCATGATTAGTAAAGACTAAAAGTCACTGAAATATTTCTGTGGAAATATTTCTCAGGATTCTAAAAAAAGCTCAAAAGAACAGCTTTACAAACATTATAAATTACTTTAACAGCACTTTTGATTAACGTAATGCATCCTTGTTGCATAAAGGTATTAATTTCTTTCAGATTAAAACGAACGTACTGACCCCAAACGTTTAAATGGTAGCGTGCATCATTGACCCGTGTGCTTTTCAGCAAGGTGTTTGTGTATTCATCTGTTCCTAATCAATTATGTTAATTTTTGCACTGTCTCTCAGATCCCTCCAGGCTGATGTCTGTAATCCATAGAAAAAGCATTCTAAACAGCGTTCTGCCTTTAGTATAATCCTGACCTTTCAATAAGCTGACCTGCATGGACACATGCACTGATGGACAGTCCTTCACATCAAACCAGCAAAGCCCTATTAGCACATTTCACCCTCATGGGTCACCAGAGCCACCGCTCACATATTTCCACCTCAAAACTGTCTTCATGCTTTCTTTTCTCTTTGTACCAGAGAACCAATCAGAGGCGATGTGTACAGTATGTTTACCTCATTAATGGCTGTGAAGGTCATTTAGGTTTCAGCATCAATGAACGTAAGCCAGTTAGGGCTATCGTTTACGGCTATCCGATGGAGAAGAGAAACATAGAACTTAGGGTAAACACAAACTCCTGCTGTTCGTGCCATCTGAAGGAAAACAAACAACCAGTGCTGATCAGACATCACCATAACTCATAACTCAGCCGTCTTGCCGCTCCGTCAGGAAACATTCTTTATACATTTGCTGCAGGTTTTAATATTCACTAACACTGAAAAATGACAGCCCATAAACATATTTTGGATTATGAGAAAAAGCGCACAATGTAGGCTATTACGTTCTCTTCGCCGTTCCTTGTAATTTGCCGTTATCTCTCTGACAGTTATGTCTTCATTCATTTTTCATTTTGTATCAGAATGGAGAATAACATGCATCAGAGTCGACACCGCGGGCCGCTTTACGAGCCCGCTGACGGATTGCGGGAATGATGGCCTGCCTGCTGCCAGCCTTTGTGTTTTTCACTCAAGTCACGAGAAATGAGGGCTGGATGGAGAGTCCATCGCTCTGACAGTTGGCTGACCTGTCACGGAAACACTGTCCTTTCATACTGGACCAATGGGCCTCATCTCCCAAAGGCAAACATTAAACACACAGAGAGAAAACACTGTGTTGACTCCGATCGGCAGTGTTGTGTCAGCTCTACTAACACTATTGTGACCCTCACCTCTACCCTTGTGCAACTGTTTGCCGTCTTGATGGAAGTGCGATCGATTGAGATTCTAGGAAATCCGAGTGCAAATATCTGTTGTGTGTGAGAGCATGAGAGCATGAGTATGGTTAGCTCATTTTGCTTATTCTATTTCTTCCGAAATTAGTTTATAGAACACATTTAGGTTAAATGTAGTGAATCTAGTGAAATTATAGGTCATTTTCTAAAAAGACTCTGCGATGCATGTCCGCAACTTCACTCATTACATAACCACTTTGGAAAGATCACGTGAGGTTAGTTCTTCGTCTGTATACTTCAGTTCAAATTGGTTGGGTAGGGCGAAAAACTCCAAATCAAAAACATTTAATTCATAAATCGTTTTACCTATTTTGTAAAAGGTGTTTGACTTTGTAAACACTGGGTCGCCTTCCGCCTACGTCAAGCATGACCTTTCCAACGAGATTACGTAATGCGTGAAGTCTTGGACACAGAGCTAGTGCAAGATTTGTGGTTAAAAAGTATTTGGATTTTTTTGGTAAATGGCAGATCGTTTCACTAGATAAGGCCCTTGTTCCTCAGCTGTACTGTAAAAAATAAAAAACACAATTTGTTGAGTCTTAAAATAATTTGTTACCCTGCTGCCTTCAAATTAAGTTCAGTCAACTAAAATAAGTTTAGTCAACTTGAAATGTTAAGTTGTACTAAGTAGCAACTTAGATATTTGTGTTTGCTAAACTTAACCGATGGGTAAGTAACCCAGCTGCCTTAAAATTTTAAGTTGATTCAACTCAAATATCTAAGTTGTCACTTAGTATAATTTAACATTTCAAGTTGAGTTGACTGAACTTAAAATTTGAAGGCAGCCAAGTTAGAATTATATTAAGTTGACTCAACAAATTGTTTTTTACAGTGTGGGATCATGTAGAGCCTTTTGAAGCTGCACTGAAACTGCAGTTTGGATTTTCAACCCGCTGACCTCCATTGAAGTCCACTATATGCAGAAAAATCCTAGAAAGTTTTTCCTCAAAAACCTTAATTTCTTTCTGACTGAAGAAAGAAAGACATAAACATCTTGGATGACATGGGGGTGAATAAATCATCAGGAATTTTTTATTCTGGAAGTGAACTAAGATTTTTATTGAACTATGACTAGAACGACATACTATATGGCTTCATAAGACTTGAAATACAGTGTACATGTTGTTCAGACCACTTTATGATGCCTATTTTGGCTACTTTACAGCCTGTGGTCACCAAAAACAGCTTGAACAATGCACTGAACATTATTTTTGTGTTCCACAGAAGAACAAAAGACTAGCAAATCAGCTTAGGCTGTCAATGACAAGACAAATTTTTTTTTGCCCTATGTTTTAAGCTATTCTGAAAAGCATTAAAATGCAATTTCACTCATTCAATGACTTGAAAACACCCACAATGAGCATGTTTTTCCACTTCTGTATTAGAATAATATAAAACCCACATACTTCTCAAGTTTGCATCATTACAAAAATATTTGGTACCACTTTATTATAAGGGGGTTTAACTGCTATGTACTTACATTTAAATTAATCGATGCAATGCACTTATTCTGTACATACATGTTTTTACATTGAACTTATATTTTAAAAAATTACATCTTTATTTAATTTCTGTAATTACATTTATAATTACACTGCAATGCCCCTAATCTTATTCTGTACATACATGTTTTTTACATTGAACTTATATTTTAAAAAATACATCTTTTGATTTAATTTTGATTAACCAAAACATTACTCACTAAAATATTAAATATTTTTGATAATAATGCAAACTTGGGTAGTTTAGTAGCAAATTTAGATTTTGTAGTTAAGTTGTATTTTAATCCAATAAACCAATTATTGATTTGGATTTTGGGGTTTCATTTCTGTATTTTATTTTATTATTATTTATTTACTTATTTTTGGTAAGACTTTAGTTTAGGGAACATCTACATCTACCTTACTAACTATTAACAAGCAGCAAATTAGGAGTTTATTGAGGCAAAAGTTGTAGTTAATGGTTTGGAAATAGTGAGAATTTAATCTTAAAATAAAGTGTGACCTTATTTTTTTACATTTTTGTGAGAGTACCAAATTAAAAGAAAATGTCAAGATAGAACAACTGTCCTGTTATCATAATGATGCCATTATTTTTACCAAAAAAAAAAAAGTACAAAACTGTAATGATTTTTTTTTATGAATAATTATTATTTTTATAAATAAATCTCTCATAGGAGTGCAACATTTTAAAATCCCACACACTTTACCTCTGTCAAGCATCAGACTGCAAAATAAATAAAACATTAAAGAAAACATTAAATAACAATAAAATAAAATAAAATAAAATTCATTATCCAAATCTCTATCTACATACTAAAATCTTAGCTTGGCCAGACAGTGATTCATCTTTTCTAAGTCGTTAAAATATTGGTGTCTGGGTCACAATGAACCCAGAGACTGTAGTACAGGGTTTTTAAAAGCTTAGCTTAATGATATGCTATAAATGAATAGTGCTCAAAAACTCCTGGAAAGTCCTGGAAACAGTATTCTATGCTTAACGACTGCATGCAATTTTGCAGTTAAGTGAGTAAAATTCACTGTACCTGTACACATACATTTGTTGCTGCCATAAAGCAGTTTGGATTGCCAAGAAGCGGAAAAAGTCCTGTAAGTTTCAATGACATACCAGAAATTTAATAAACTTTACAGGACTTTTTTGAATCTTTCAGACATTTTTGACAACCTTCCAGAAATGTTCTGCCTCTTTGCAACCCTAAAAGCAATCCAGCCTTTTTGCAGAATTTCTCCCAGTACAGACATTTGAGTGGTTAGAAGTATTAGAAGTCATAACAGAAGTACCATCAGAATGATTTTGAAACTGCATTTTATTTTCTAAAAAAAAATGACAATTTCAATACTTCAAATACTTCAATACCTTAAATGCTTAACTTGTCTAGCTCTGCGTAAACTCAGTTAGGGCATGTCGAAAAACTCCACCTCATTTTCTTCTCCAACTACAAAATCGTCCTACAATGCTGCTAAAGTACCAAACCAGTGTTTACGAAGTGAACATGCAAAGAAGATCAAACGCCCTTTACAAAAACAGGGATGTATGACGATTTTGAAGTTGGAGAAGAAAATGAGATGGGAGTTTTTTTTCAACATACCCTAACTGTCTTGAACCAGAATACACAGAGTTCATGCAGAGCTAAACAAGATGAGCATTTGAGGTTAAAAGGTATATAAATTACATATTTTTTCCGAAAATGACAAATCGTTTTGCAACATAAGACCCTTCTTTATGGCTGGGATCATTTAGAGCCCTTTGAAGCTGCATTGAAACTTCATTTTTGAAGTTCAAACTCACAGGCACCATAGATGCCCACTATATGTGTTTTCCTCAAAAACGATTTCTTTACGACTGAAGAAAGAAAGACAAGGACATCTTGGATGACAACGGGGTGAGTAAATTATCTGTAATTTTTTGTTTTGGAAGTGAACTTCTCCTTTAAGCAGATCAGACTCATCTGTAACCAAAAAACAATTGCTTTTGGGTGATGCTACATATGGTATCCAAAACCACTCTCATGCAGGCCGACGCAACATGAAGTATCTCTTCACCTTCAAAGCAGAGTCTGTTTTTAGTGCAGAAAGTGCTTTCATACCTGCAATGATGAGTGAGTTGTTTGCTTTAATACACCGGGGCCGTTTTCGTTAAATTTTTCTGGCCGTCTCCTTTGTTCATCAGCAAATTGCAAGAACGTTTCATTGTGCGAACAACGCCGTTGAAGACTAAGCCCCTGTCACTTTGTGTTGCAATCTTGATCTAATCTCGCTTCAAATGAATACTGACTCACTCTCTCCCTATTTGCCTTTCCTGTCCCTTTGTGCTTTTCTGAATGGATCTGAATGAGTGTTACGCCATAAAAACGCCCCCCGCCGATTGAGTTCCGCTCTCCTCCACTTCGCCCTTCCTGTCTGAAAGCTCCAGACTCTCTCTGCACCGTCCCGGGAAAAGCTATTCAACCGTTCAATGGCTGCCGAATACACCGAGGTTTGTGATCAAAGCCCTCCTGCCTCCGACGGTTGGTGACAGCATCGAGACAAAGGCGGCACGGCGAATAAAACACTCAGAGCCGTCATTATTAAAGTTCAGTCGGGAGAAGCAAGCGGGCGTTCGACAGATGCGCCGGCTTCAGAGAGAACAGCCGCATGGTTTCTCTAACAGCTCTGCTTGTGTATGATAATTATGACATTTACGTTTAATTGGGGTAATTGTCTCAATGAAGTCATCCGTGCTCACCAGGCCCCTGAGGCACCATGTCATTTGAGATTACAGTGCGTGTGTTAGGATTGGTTTTCGTGTTTGTACACTTTTATTGTGCGCCAATGTAATTTTAACAGAAATGACTGCGTTTTTGCACGCGCACGTGCACAATTTGGGATGCGCGTGCACCCTGGCGATAAGGCAATCTGTAATGTTTCTGCTCTCCCTGTGGTCTGTGGCAATGTGGTGCGGCTGATATATTTGTGAGTATGTGCGTGATCATCTCCCGCTTTGGTCAGACTGCAAGCCAACGCTGTCCTTAATCACTACAACTCTTCGTTCTCTCGCTCCTTCTAGCTTCCTGACAGCGTTGACATTCTCAGGGCAGAAACACAGCGTATCTTTGCCAGGGTGTCACCTTTCTGTTCTCTTCAACAATCCTTTTTATCGTTCTTGCTCAACCGCTCTCTCTCTGCCCCATTTTAATCTGTTGTTCTTTTGCTCGCTCTGTCTAAAATGATTTAGAGTCTTTTTTTCTCCCCTCTTTCGGCTGTTCATTAGAAGTTGCAAGGATTTCTGGGTAAAGATCAAGAGAAACTTGATTGCAGATGGCGATAAGTGAGGGAGAGCTTTCAGTCTTTGTTTTCTAGCTGAATGTCATCGCTTTTAATGATGATAGTTGTTTATTAATATTGAGGGCTGAAATAAAGGTTGTTGACTCTATCTTGCTAATGAAGTAATTAAGTTTGTGCTGGAGTCCATTTGATGCCCATAATCACCGCCATGCGTCGGACAACACAGTTTAAATTAATTTGACATTTCCTGTTTTCCTTTGTCCATGCTGCAACAGGATCTTTGATCTCGATTGGTCCCTAGTGAGATTTAACAGTCCATGAGGGAGGCTCGGTTTTAGCCGGTCGGGAGCGGACGGGGTCGCCGATGGCAATGGGGGACTTTATTCTGTGGCTAAATAGGCTGAGATTGATGAGATCCACATGTCCCACTGTTCATTTATCAATAAAGCTGTCACCTCACCACTAACTTGGGCGGGTGTGTGTTAGCATTCATCAACACCAAGGCATCAATCACCAACCTCTGAGCAGCTACTTGGCAGTCCATTACACCAACCTGCCACCAAACCTCTTTTTTTAACCCTGTGATAGCTTACCTTAGTGCTGGGGATCCTTAGAGATGTCTGCCCTTACTGTGGCGTAACCGTAAGCGTTTGTGATGTATGTGTGTGATCTGTGCATAAGTGTGTGGATCAGCACTCTCTGTTAATTCATCTTCTTTGATGCTAAAGTAATGACTGGAAGACCAGTGGATTGATACGGCATTCAAACTGCTTTATTCCTGGCTTTTTAATACGGCATGGTTTGGGAAAAGACAATCCCCCGTCTGCTACATTTATCTGCCTCACTTCTAAGTCAAGGCAGCTCAGTGTTCACTAATAACAGCAGTTCAGAGTCAAAATGATTGTATCTAAGTAAATGCCAACCAAAATACCACCACACATCCAATTTGTTCTTCCTTGTATCTGTTTCTCAGGATGTTGTCCTAGTTGAGCTCCATGAGCTCCATGAGACTTTTATATAATAGTGAATCTTATAAAAATGTTTCAACACAAAACGAAAGAAACAAACAAATCCTACCTAATCTCATGACGAAAACGTACCAAGAAGTACATATCACTGCACTTTCAGGAATTAACACTAGAGGTGGTAAACACATTGAGCACTTGTAATGGTTTTGGTACATCGTTATGATTACAGCTCCATCCCTTACGAGAATTAACCCTTGTTTTACTACAAATAAAACCAAAAAACCATGGTTGCTATAGTTAAACCATGGTAACCACAAATTAACCATGGTCTTGCAACACTAACCATAGTTTAAGCATGTTATTTGTAGTAAAACTATGGTTATACAAATAGTAATCAATGTGGCCAAAAAAACATGGTTACTACTAGGGCTGTCAGTCGATTTAAATTTTTTTAATTACACCATTACATGATGTTTCGATTAATTAATCTAATTAATCGCACATCAAATTTGGCTGAGAAATTACTCCCAAAAGATCATTTAAAGTCACTGTTGTGTATAGTATCAAACAGACATTACAAAAAGTAGCTTCAGCACTGCAAAAATGCTTTTCTTACTTAGATTTTTTGTCTTGTTTCCAGCCTAAATATCTAAAAATTCTAAAATCAAGAAGGATTTTCTAGACGAGCAAAAATTATTGTCAAGTTTCAAATTTTTGTTTGAAACAAGAAATATTAAGAGGCAAAATGTCGTTTTCAGAAAAAAGACATCAAATTTAAGCGAGTTTTTGCTTGAAACAAGCAAAAACTCCTGCCAATGGGGTAAGCAAAATAATCTTGTTTTCTGCTTGAAATAAGATTATTTTGCTTACCCTATTGGCAGATTATTTTGCTTGTTCAAAGCAAAAACTCACTTAAATTTGATGTCTTTTTTTCTGAAAACAAGACAATAATTTTTGCTTCTTGATTTAAGAATTTTTAGATATTTTGGCTGGAAACAAGACAAAAAATCTAAGTAAGAATAGCATTTTTTTGCAGTGAGTAAGAAATAATTTGTTTAATAAAATTTATTTGATTTGATTCAAAACGTAAACTATGGAAAAGAAGATCATTTGAGAAACATCTCAGTAGTCTTGTTCATATAATGGAAGTCAAAACAGCTTTGTTACCAACAGTCTTCAAAATACCTTCACTGTAAAAAATTAAAAACACAATTTGTTGAGTCAGCTTAAAATAATTTGTTACCCTGCTGCCTTAAAATTTTAAGTTCAGTCAACTAAAATAAGTTTAGTCAACTTGAAATGTTACGTTGTACTAAGTAAGAACTTGGATATTTGTGTTTGCTAAACTGAACAGATGGGTAAGTAACCCAGCTGCCTTAACATTTTAAGTTGATTCAACTCAAATATCTAAGTTGTCACTTAGTATAATTTAACCTTTCAATTTGAATAAACTTTTTTTGAGTTGACTGAACTTAAAATTTTAAGGCAGCCAGGTTACAAATTATTTTAAGTTGACTCAACAAATTGTTTTTTACAGTGTTCTTTCATGTTCCACAAAGAAAGGTTTGAAACTGTGTTGCTCACAGAAGTGCAACAATCTTCGCATCCTGTGAAAAAGTTCCTACAGGTGTGTTTTCATCATAAGACCAGGTTGAATACAGCTATATCTCTATCTCTGTCCTGGACCTTTAAGACTTTTGAATTGTGACATTATTTTCCATGACAATTAGGCACATATTCTAATTTTATCTACAAGAGTAAATATAATCTACTCCTAATTTACTGTTATAATTAAAAACAGATTTTTACATGCTTGCTTTAAGTCGGGCTTTGGTTGAATTTCAATGCGCTTTGGAAGTTTGCTGATATTAAAGTCTAATTTACTTTATTCTGAATTTGTTGAGGGTCCGCAGTGTTTCAGCCCACTGATTGACTCTAATCACTCAGTAATGACTGCAAACAAGATTTGGGTGAAATATACAGTCATCATGTAAATGGCGACAAAACTTGGGAGTCATTTAGAGTAAATCAGCTTTTGTTGAACTGGCCAATCAGATGGTGTTTGTTAATTAAAAGCAGACATTGATTGGGTTTTTGTTTCTAATTACTGCCTAAAGCCTTGCGAGGGTAGTTGTCTGTCAGTTTGGTCATTAAACACAGGCAATTTTCTGTTTCCCTTTTATTACCTGACATGATTTGAAAGAAACAAGAACATACTCATACAGCATCTCACCCACTGTTATCTTTGTGTGCTCAGACACTTATTAGCCTTATTAGCACCCATGTAATTATAATTCATACCTGACTGGATCAAATTTGACTTGTATTAATCAGGCTTCTGTTATTGCAGACATTTTATCCTGGTTCTCTCTTCAGATTATAGTTACGTGTTGACATAACCCAACATTAGCCTTTCAATCTCTAAAGGCACAGCATAATGTTTTTCTTTTCCTTAGCAGAATTCCTCAATTTCATTATAGCTATGTCATTCAAAATACGATTAAACCCCCCACACAATATTAAAAGGTGTCCGTAACTGATATGAATGAATAAACATTAGTCTGTGTGTATTAGACTTTGTGTGTAACTGATCTGTGATAACACTGGCCTGTCATTTGGCCCAAACTGAATTTCCCTGACATTTAATGTTTTTTTATATATATCTGCACACTGTATATATACACAATTCAATCAACGGCTTTGTAGTCTAATGAAAAAATATGAGATTTGTAATTAAAGCCCTGCAGTCCTTCTTCAAGGGCTTCTTATTTTTGAAAGGACGTTACATTGCTAGATTTGTTAAACAGGATGGATGTGAGGAAGGCCCAGGCTCTGCAAAAGGATGAATTAGTTGTGTTTGTCTGTATTGTGAATGTCTAATGAGAACCTAAGACAGTCAGACAGTCTGGGGCAGCATATTCCTGCTCATTATCTCTCAGCAATTCTCTCCTGGCTTTCTCTCACTTCCCCTTCCTATCAGTTTTTATCCTTATTCTTAAATGTTCCTTCTATCCACATTCATCTTCATCTCTTTTCTTTAATTGCCATGTTTAAAAGCATATTGCTAATTACCAGTGTAATGTATGCCTATGTTGTGGACAGATTCATGAATTTTATTTATTTATTTATTTATTTTTATTTTTTATTTTTTTTTTTACTCACCCACATGTCATCCAAGATGTTCATGTCTTTCTTTCTTCAGTTGAAAAGAAATAAAGGGTTTTGAAGAAAACATTCCAGGATTTTACTCCATATAGTGGACTTCAATGCGGATCAACAGATTGAAGATCCACACTGCAGTTTCAATGCAGCTTCAAAAGGCTCTACATGATGAATACACTTTATACCTAAAAATATATATACTTTTTAATCATAATTGCTTGTCTTGCACTAGTTTGACCTCACACATTACGTAGTCACGTTGGAAAGTTCATGTGACATAGGCGGAAGTACCGACTCAAAAAAAGTCAAACACCCTTTACAAAAAAAAAAAGATCATTTCGAATTTCGAATTTGGATGAATTTTTTTTTTACCTTTCTGAACCACGCGTGACCTTTCCGACATGATTACGTAATGCATGAAGATGCACATCGCAGAGCTAGTGCAAGACAAACATTTTGGTTAAAAAATATATAACTGTTTTATTTTACTTATTACTTTTTTTTTTTAGAAAATGACCAATTGGTAACACTTTATTTTGATAGTCCACTTTAGACATTCTACTAACAGTAAGTAACTTTGCAACTGCATGTCAACTAGTCACTAGAGTATTAATAGACTGTCTGATTAATATCTTCTAACAGTCTTGTAAACTTTGCAAATATATGTCAACTTAATCCCTAAACCTAACCTTACAGTCTGCTCTGAGAGTTAGTAGACATGTAGTTGCAAATTAATGAAAATTAGTTGACATGTAATTGCAAAGTTACTTATAGTTAGTAGAATTTCTAAAGTGGACTATCAAAATAAGTGTAACCGACCAGTTGTTTCGCTAGATAACACTCTTATTCCTTGGCTGGGATCATGTAGCATTTGAAGCTGCATTGAAACTGCAATATGGTGAAAAATCCTGAAAATGTTTTCCTCAAAAACCTTAATTTCTTTTTGACTGAAAAAGGAAAGACATGAACATCTTGGATGACATGGGGGTGAGTATAATTTTTTTTATTCTGGAAGTGAACTAATCCAAGACCCAATAAAGATGAGTTTTAATGTTAATTTCCAATGCATTTTTTTTTTTATTTAAATCAGTTTATTTTGTTAAAATATCCTTCAAATCCTACGTTTTACAGAATTTTAGTCAATGAAAATACATTTGAATTGTTTTTGTCTTAAAAATTTCTTTAACAGTAAGTTTCAATTTATTATTTTTTTTTATTATTGTCTTCTTTTTCGTTAATGCGATAAAACAGACCTTCATTAAAAATACAAATAAAGATTTTAACACTTTTGTTTTCTATTTTTTCAATTTCCAAAAGTTCTAAAGTTCCATCTTTTTTGGAAATAGCTCATATTCTTTAATTTGCATCCCATCTCATTTGACACAACCTCATTTGACAGCTTGTTAGCGGCTAGCTGTTAGCATCAGTTCAACCACAGTCAAACCAACCACCGTTTTGACATATGCTATTGCTAGCTTGAAACTATTGCTTTTTCAAATTTAGGATGAGGAATTGATATTACGTAAAAATTAGTGTAGTGCAAAATGAGTCATCAATATACTGTATTTTACCCAAAGGGAAAGACTGTAAAATTTAAATGCTTTGCATATAAATGCTAACCTCGGAGCTAACAGACATGGACTAAAACACACAAAACACCTTGTGCCAGTAACAGACCTCAAGACGCTCTAAAATGCAATTACAATCACCCTGGAATTTAGGCTGCTGCTCTCTCTCTCTCTCTCTCTGTTTCAGTCTCTCTGCCCACTTCAGCACCATTAAGGTGCGAGAGGAGGGAGGGTGTGTGGGTTTTAAAGTTTTACTCAGTGTGCCTGGCAGGCGCCCAGTGTACATCTTCTCCAGCACATTACCACAAATAAAGAGACACTGACATCATGACTCCACTTCATAATTTATGATTGCATCAAGGACCACACACACACATTAATGTACACACAACCACTTTTCTAGATACACACACAAACCTGCATCCATTCTTATTCAACCCATGCCGCCGCTTTATACGATCCGCAGATCTGCTGAAGTATGCATGTACCCTCAGATGAGAAGGATTGTCAGAGAGATATTTTAACCCTGTTTTGCCGTTAGCGTGACATGCGAAGATTAATAATGCGTCTGGTGAATTACTGCCTGGGCATTTACAAGGTCATCCTTGATTGTGCGAACTTTGCAGAACGTGCCAGTACCGAACCCACAGGTTTATTTCTTTATTTTAATTTGGCGGCCACTAGCACATTTACTACTGGAGGCTCTCCAACGTACGCCTGACATCCACCGCTCATAAAATCTGCATTTCGAATGGACCTGACTCATCCACACTGAAGACAACTCTGAAATCACAGTACCGCCAATGCAGCTAGCAGCTAGAAAACGTCTACTGAATAATTCACATACAGAGTTAGTGTTAGCCAATGACATCAAGCCCGTAGCCGAGAGGTCAGCGGAGGAAACGGCACATGTTAGGTTGTCAAATGGGTTTTCTGTCTTTAGTAGGACAGGGCGGGAGCAGCGTTTCTCTGTGGCATTAGCGCATTAGGATAGTCACCAGTCCTGAGGGCATGAAGACGTTAGCAGTAATAACCAAACCAGCAAGCTCCCAACAGCCAGTCCCTCTAAATCAGCTAAAATGCAGATGAATTACTGCCATGATTAGATTTTATCTGAGTGTGTGTGTGCGTGTGCTGATTGATGAAACACTCTCTTCGACTTGGCTACTAGCTGCAGTAGGTTCTTTAATTTTATGGTGGCCAGAAAAATGCTCATATTCTTTACAGTCATATATTGCATACAATTATTACATAGATAAGAGACCAGTCTTGTTATTTGGCTGGTTTTATAAATTGATAATTAAACTGGGACTGTCAGTTTAACACATTAATTTACTGAGATTAATTACAAAAAATGCAATAAAAAATAAAAGCAATTAATCATGACCTCTGATTTTACATAATTACATCTATATATATACATAATACATTCTTTTTATTAAATATCAATACAATACACAGACTATACTATAATAGCAATATACTGACATCTAGATAATAATATGTTGACATCTAAAACCGTTTTTCGTATATTTTGTACTTTCATCTGCAGCAATAATCATTCAAGTTTTTTTTTTCATCAAATGTTACTGTATGCATATTAAGTCTGCTTACCATATAATTACTTTGATTAAAATTTTTAAAGTACTGACAACCCTAATTTAAACCACTAAGAGAACCGTGATATAATTACTTTAAGTATATCCTATTAAATTATTCTCAGACCCTGTTATAACAACTGGAAGGTATGCACCAGAATAACATTGCTCATAGTTATTATAACAATTGTTTAAGTTTAATTTTGGTGTGTAGCTCATCACAGACCTTTTGTGCTGGATATAATGCAACTTACTTTTCTAGGTGATCAAACTTCATTACCAGGCAAAACAATTCTCCTATGCTTTCAATGAAATCTAAAACTAAGCCATGTCTGGAGACCAGAATATAATAGAGAATTGACTTGGACCTGTAAAGCTGGGCTCAGACTACAGAAGCTTTAAAACCCTAACCGATTATGGCTGCAGCAAACACATAAGGAGAATCTTTGCAGGTTTTCTTCTCTCAAATAAATGTGCATATACTACAAGATATTATTAAAATGATCAAGCCAGAGGGAGCGCCTCACATGATCTGAGCAGATTGTCATTGACATTTCAGCAACTAATGTTTACATGGCTGCATCCGAAAAGTGGAAAATGCTGCTTTCGGAGGACACATTTCAAGGCACTTTCGAATACAATGTTAGCTTCACTTCCTGCCTCCTGAGATACCTTCATCTGGTCGATATTTGAAGCCTGCATCATACAGTAGATGTCCTTGGCTGCCTTTGATATCCTACAATTCTGTGCATTCCATTCCGTGATAGTTGAACAGAGAAATAAAGATGGCGTCTGAAAGTTGCGTTTTAAGGCAGCAAGTCAGATGTCACAATGCGGTCCATTAGAATATCATTAAAATAAAACCCGCCTATGGAAATTCGAATGGTTGAGGGGTGGGTAGGGACGAGGTGGGGGATTAGACTAACTTTAGCAATGCAGCGCGAAGAGCAGCTTCTGAGATGTTTCAATGAGCCGCAGTGCGGTGGGTATAAACACAAGCATTGACTAGAGTGGCTGCAATCTACTCCAGTGGCCGCATCAGAGCCACAACGTGCTGCAGAGACGCCGCTGGTATAAACACAAGCATTGACTAGAGTGGCCACGTCGGAGCTGTAACGTGCCGCAGACGTGTGCATTGTGTGGTAAGAGATTTATTCATCATACAGTGTAGACAGCTTCACTTATAAAGTGAGAGTTTTTTAAAATGCATCAACTTGCACTAGACTAGGCAAGGCTAATCAGTGATATGTTCTTTGATAATGTTAATGTTAGGCTGCTTTTAGCCTTACGCTGGAGCTGGTTTCGGACAATGAAACTAAATATGTAAATAATTAAATAAATTAGCACAGTAATATCATGTATCTGCGATCTCACAGGCTGACGATAGGACCCAACACTACTGTAGTGTATTATTTACTCACCCTCTATACATCCTAGGTGTATATGACTTCCTTCTTTCAGACGAACGCAATCAAAGTTATATTAAAAATTATCCTGGCACTCCCAAGCTTTAGGACGGCATAGACAAGTGTTTATCATCATCAGTCTAAAACAAGTCCAATAAAGTGCATCCATCCGTATTAAAAAGAGCCTCAGACTGCTCTGGGTGGATTAATAAAGGCCTCCTGTTCCTACGTTTTGTACGAAAGTGGGACAGCTAACCAATCACAACACATTTAGTTTTTCGGAAGGCAGGCCTTCATCAAACCTGGAACTAATCGAGCCATTTGTGCCAGGCTGGGTGAAAGGTATTGTAATAATGTAAATTATGTGAAAAATAGTGCGTTTTTCAAACCACCAAGCACCCCCAAAACAAAATCAAGACTTTGTAAAAGAGCATAATAGGACCTCTTTAAAACAGATGAGATTTCACCTCAGTGCTTCTCTTTGTCCTTACGGTTGTGGTACTTTTTCTACACATTATTCAGACAGTCGTGTTATAGCAAAACTTCCACAAGCAGTTTCCTCAATCTCCAATATCAAATGAACCCGTTACAGCTTGTTTTGCTGTCCCCCGTTGGCTATTGCAAAAGTACTGATGTATTCATAGCCGTGATTTAAAATCCTAAATATCAAACATGTTTGATATGATCAGGGAAGCCCCAATTTGTGTGCGAGCAGATCCGGAGATGCGAGTTTTAACCTGTAAGAACATCATCTTACCAGATAATCTGCACCACACATCCAGAGGTCCTCAACGAGATTTTCTCAAGAGGGGAAAATCTGGGATAAATCAGCCTAAAACTCCTGAAGTGTGAGCCCGGTTTAAGTGACCATCCATAACACCTTGGCAACAATATAGCAAACACAATCAAAACACCACTGATACCACAAAGCAACACTTTGCCAGTATTACATAAGAGAACCGCTCATAATTCCCTCCGAAAATGAAGAATTTGGTTCTGTCTAAACTGTCTCCAGTAAAGTACAAGTGAGCTTAACTCTGTCTCTTTGTCTGTGTGCAATTGCTGTACTTTGCCCAGGCAGTTCTAGTGCCAGCTCTATTGGAACTGTGACATCTGTCATAGTTATTATAATTTTTTGTTGTTGTTCCGCCAGTTCCAGGATAATAGTTGAATGTGAAGGCTTTGGTGCCCAAACTGTCAAACCGGTGCCAACTGCGAGCATAGAATTGAAGCCAAGGAAATGGCACAGCTCTGGCCTATAGCACGGTCACTTAGATAGAAGTAATGGAGCGAGACCTGTGCTGTATCGCCTTAAGTCATGTTATTCTGAATGTCAGCTTTCTGCTTAAGTGGAAAACAGCAGTAGGTGCAGCTGTAGTCGTGCCGTTATTACCCAAGACAGTGTCTTCCCGTAAAAATCAGGAAGCTCATTGAAACTCAGGTGACACAGCCAGCAAATCCTTTGGAACATGAATTTGATACAGGGAGGCATTTGACAAAATAGTCTCTAGGCGATTTATGGAGTTGAAAGCAGCAGTTAGGGAGCTGGTGGTGTGTCGCACGACAGCGCAATTCAAAGACATGCCGGCATGGAGCGGTGAATGCTAACAAGCTATTCTGAGACAATTAGAACTCCAGAAGTGCTTCACTGAAAAACGCTGTTACATATATATATTTTCACACATGCGGTGCGTATAGGCCTGTCATTCAAATTCATTAAGTGCATTAGATGAGCCTGACATCTGCTACATTAAAAATGCAATTATCTGAATTCATAAATATGTAACTGCAGGTGTTGAATAATTGATGTGGTCTAATGCTCTGTGTTAAGTTATAAACTGGCTCTTAATGTGTGCGTAAAGGGAACAAAAGGTGTGCTCGATGCAAGATTAAAAGTCAGAGAGATTCCCTTTGAGAGTCCTCATCTTGCACCCTGTGTGATTAATTAATAATTATTAATAAACACGGGCATAAAATCCGCAGGCTGAGATGCGCACTTGAACGCGTGCCCTCTCTCATATCTGCACAGCGAGACGTAGGTATCCAGCAATCTAATGTATATTTATAAGTCTACAATCACATAATCAGGATCGTGTAGTTCAAGAATCGGCCATTGGAAAAAAATCTAATTTTTATGCTGTAACATACTGTAGACTGTCACAAATTAAACTTTTTTTCTCATAATTGCAACTTTTTCAGTCATGACTTTTTCTACCAAGGGCCCCAATGAGCCACTGGTGCTACTGGTGTGTGTTGTCTATGCGTGCGCACAACTAATTATGCTTAGATGCTGTGGAGACTGATAGAATCCCTGCTGTGTTTAATCACTGTTGAAACACGGTGGTCTTTATTGCATCGCAGAGGAACAAGAAAACAAAGCAAAAATTATTCTCTCGTTTAATATTTCATTTCTCATCTTGGCCTTCAAGAGCCACAGTTACATGTAGTCAATTAATTTGTCCAGATGACGTGATTCACATAAATCCACAGGAACAGAAGGCATTTAACCTCTTTGTTGCCAAAGAACGAAGGGTAAATATGAGCATAATTGCAAGTTGTGCATGCTCCATCATGTCTCAAGTATTGCACGGATGAAGCCATCAATATGGATCACCACTGGATGCCAATATCAAGGCTTGGCAGTAAAATCTTTCTCAGCACTGTGATAATAACTCTACTAATGAATTACCCACAGTCTTCTGGACTCCAAATGGAAGGCCTATGGCGTTTGTGTGCGAATAGATGAGAGCGAAAGAGACTTTGCCTCACACTGAGGTAATTCTCAGCTGCTGTCACTCCGCAGCTTTTAATGTGCTTCCTCTGTCCTGCCTCTCGGGTGCATTCAGGGTAAACCAACTTAAACAGCAGTGTGCACAATTTTGCGTGGTCTCACACTGTGTGTATGTGAGTTCTGATGAAATATAGGATAAATGTAGCTTGCTCAGCACTGAGCAGACTTTGAGAATAACAACTTTTGGCGCTGGGGTGTTTGCGATTTCTGTTAAAGCAGCAAAGCACGTCCTCGCCTGCCCCGTTAAACCATGTGAGACAAAAAAGGTGACTTTTGGTTTAAACCCTTGGGGTGTCACGCATGTACACACTCAGACAATCTGTGACTCATTGTAGATTTTGTGAACTCTGTGTGTGGCCTCATAGGCTTGGATAATGTAATCTGTTGAGATCAAGTCGAGTGAATCGGGCAAGACTTTTCCCCCTTAGGGTCAGATGTGGGGTTAGCGTAGACCACGCAGCTCTAACTGAGGTGGAAATGGTCACGTATTAACACAAAATTAATGTTTTATGCCATGCACTTTGTTCACTGTGACCTTAAAGCTGAAAAAGTCCAATTATCATTATGAGCATCCAATAAGAGCAGGCAAGTTAACTCTAAGGTTGTCTACGTACAAATGTGTCATCCAGGGTAAATCTGCCTGCGATTTCAGAGTGCCTGAAAGAACGCTGAAGCTGCCGCAAAGAAAAAAACACACACACACACAAACATAAAAACTTTTATCATATGTGTACCTTACTTTGGTAATTAATTTATTTGAATAATAATAATAAATATAGCTGCAAGCAGCAATTCAATCACAACAGGGGTAAATGAAGAGCTAAGGAGGTCTTTAATTACTCAGTAAAGACCTGGGTTCTCCAGCCCTGCTCCTGGAGAGCTACCTTCCTGCACACTTAAGTTCAAAAGGAACTTAAATAGCCCTGAACACCTTGATTAGCTGGTTCAGGTGAGGTTTGATTAGGGTTGAAGCTAAACTCTGCAGTATGGTAGTTCTCCAGAAGCAGGGTTGGAGACCCTTGTTAAAATCATTTGTTGATACAGAATGTAACTACAAACTCAAAACGGCCAAAGATTGACAAAATTTGATTTGGTATGCTGTTCCGAATCTAACGAGACCAGTCTTATGGTTTTTGACCAAACTAGTCAGAAATTTTAAGCAGAAATGTAATTTTTTTAATATCCTTTGACCACTAGTTGGTGCTGTGCCAAAACTTTTCATGTGCTCTCAGGTCATGCTTGTTATAACAGAATCTGCTAAAGTGTTGCAGAGAAATAGCCTCAAGTCCACTTTTGCACAAACTTTTTGTCAAATTCATTAACACATTCTACAAAAGCGCTTTGGTATATCAAAAAGGATTTGATAACTTTTTGCCAGAATGCACTGAAAATGTACAAACTGTCTAGGATGAGTTTTGTAAAAAATTCAGAATTGCAAAAAATCTTGACTACAGAAATTACAATTTACATATGCATTCAACTCGATATGAGCCAGGGAATTAGAAGATAATAACTTTGCTTTTAGACCTTATGGTTCAAAAGCTATTAGCAGAAACATGAGTGCAAATTTGGCCCTAGAGACTCCAAATTGCATAACTTCGTCATTCTATAAGATTAATTCTAACCATATTACATTAAAGCATTTGAAAAATACAGCATTTTACTACAAAATTCAAAATTGTCCATGCTCAAAATGGCTGACATAGGAAAATTTAGTACCGTTTGATTTTGTTTGATACTCCGAATCTAATGAGATCACTCTTACGATTTTTGGTCAAACTGTTAAACAAACAAAAATGTCACATTGACCAGTAGATGGTGCTTTGCCAAAACTATTCATGTGGCCTCAGATCATGCTTGTTATAACACAACCCAAGTTTGGTCAGAATCCACTAAAGCGTTGGAGAGATACAGCCTCATGTCCATTTTTTCACAAACCTTGTCAAACTTGTTAACGTTTTACAAAAATGCTTTGGTATATCAAAAAGCTTTTGATAACTTCTTTGCCAGAGTGCTTTGAAGATGATCTGAGCCAATTTTGGTGAAAATTGTACAAACTCTTTAGGACGAGTTTGAAAAAGTAAAAAAAAAAAATCTTGACCATAGAAATTACAATTTTCATATGCATTCAACTTGATATGAGCCCAGAAATCAGAAGATCTGAGCCAATTTTGGTGAAAATTGTACAAATGGTCTAGGTGGTCTAAATTACCGTAGAAATGATCAATCGAGCTAAGAATTATTAGCAGACACATGAGTGCAAATTTGACCTGTTGGTGGCAGTAGATAGTTTGAGTTAGAGACTCCAAATTTGCTTTAATTAATGATGAGATTGTCCTCTATCCGTGTGCCAAATTTCATAACTTTCTTCCAAGCAATCTATAAGATTCATAACAATATGTTAAAGCATTTAAAAAAATACAGCATTTTACTACAAAACTCGAAATGGTCCATGCTCAAAATGGCTGATATAGGAAAATTTGGTATTGTTTGATATGGTATGCCACTCCAAATCTCACAAGATCACTCTTTGGTCAAACTGTTCAGAAAATATAAACAAAAATGTACAATGTTGATATCTTTTGTCCAGTTTTGTGCAAATTCATCATTCAAGTGTTAACACGCTTCACGAAAACGGTTTGGTATGTCAAAAAGCTTTTGATAACTTTTTTGCCAAAATGCTCTTTAGATGATCTAAGCTATTTTTGGTGAAAATCAGACAAACAGTCTAGATCGAGTTCAAAAAAGTAGATTTTTCAGAAAATTCAAAATTATCAATAAAAATTAAATGTTTCGTATGCATTCGACTCAGTGTGAGCCAAGGAATCAGAGGAAAGAAAATTTGCTTCTAGACCTCCTAGAGGTTCAAAAGTGTTTAACAGAAACATGAGTGCAAATTTGGCCTATTGGTGGCGCTACAGAGTTCGAGATAGAGACTCCTAATTAGATGTGGGTAATATTGAGACCTCTATCTGTGTGCCAGATTTCATAACTTTCCCACAAACTTGTTTTACGGGCAACTATAGACTCCCAGAATGGAAGAAAAAGAAAACTAACAGATACAGTTTATTGGTTGTAGACTATAATTTAGAGTATATTAGGGTATAAAAGTGAGAAGTATGCTGGAAAAATGAAACTTCTAAATTCAGACAGCATTCTAAAATGGCCAACACTCTATATACTGCACTATATTGGGAACAGGGAACGATACTGGACATGACCGTCTTTCAGTTTCCTCCTCTTTCGGACGCTCTTCCTCAGGGGAGAGGGCTGCAGTTGATGCAGGGCTTGTATAATTGTGCATCCTTTCGAACAAATCTGTCCTTGCATCTTCCGACTGTTCTCTATCCCGTTGCCTCCCTCTCTCTGCCTATTATATGCGGCTCTTAATTAGTGTCTCATGTGAAGGAGTGTGAGAGTGTGGAGTAGAGGTTCATAGCCCATCTAATGCAGCTGTCTGTTTTGCCACAGGACGCTCTGACAGCAGAGAGCCTCTAATTACACACACGCACACACACCTACACATGCACTAGGCCTCCGTTTTGTTTGGAGATAAAGAGCAACAGGCTGTGTGTAAGGTCATGCGTTTGTACGCGTGTCCATGTGTGTCCTTTCCTTTCTCACAGAGTTGTTGCTGTAGTCCGAGGACAGCTTCCCCTTTGGTATCATGGTCTCCATCTGCTTGTCAGCTGGTGGGTTTATTAAAGATCAATGGATTAAAGTTTGTTCACGGAGAGATTCTACAGGTGAAATGTGGGAGAGCAGCTCTGCCGCCTGATTTGCTTGCTGTCACATCTTTGCACTGCGATTGGCAGCGACTGTCGTCATGCCTGAAAATCTATTCCGCCCACTGTGTCTGACTCCAGCTCTGTCTTTAACCACTAGATTTATCATCATCTTAATGTGGTTTTAATTTTGCCTTCCGCTCCAGAAGCAATATCCTTCACCTCTCTCAGGAGAAACGGCCACAGACACATCTTTGTTAGACTTATATCATATCTATATATTTAAAGGTGAATGAGATCAGTGATATATTTAAAAGTGATTTTTTTTTTTTGTTAGACAAAGTTTTTATACCTTTTCAAAAGGAACACCGTTGTACCTTATTTACCCCTAAATTGTGTATATTAGTAGCTTAAAAGTTACAAATCAGTACCTAAATGGTGCAATTTAGTACCTTTTGAAAGAGTACCAGCTTTTGTACCTTTTTTCAGAGAGTGTGTAATCAAAATATGAAATGACTAATCACCTGTTATTTTAGTATTATTTACATACTATCAACATTTTTAATGATCTTTTATTTTTGTTTTAATTTTAGTTTTAGTGATTGTCATGTTTTTTATATATATTTCTATATAATTAAATTTTAAGTTTAGTTTAGTTTTAGCCTGACAATTATTTATTATTATTATTGTGATTTTTTTTTTTAATTTGAATTAGAATTTTTCACCATTATTTGAATATTTTGGAACAATTCATAATTAAATTCCAAATTCGCAAATTCCATTAAAGAAGCTAAAGACATCAGTGTAACTTCAAATACAAAATAATATATTTCATTAGTTTTTTTATATTTCTATATAATTTATGTATTTTGTATAGAATTAAATTTTATTTTAGTTTTAGTATTAATTTAATTTTAGGACTTCAACTTAAACTTTTATATTCCAGTATTTATATTGCATATTTTATATATCTTAATTAGTTGATATGTATGGGTGCAAATATTTGATCTGACAAATGTTTAATATGATTATTGTGATTTTTTTTCTGAATTTGAATTATCAGAATTTTTCACAATTATTAGATTGTTATGGAACAATTAATAATTATTCCCATAAAACAAGCTGAAGACATCAGTGTAACTGCAAAAATTTAATAATAGAGACAAAATAATATATCAATTTTTACATTCATTGTCAAAAATATAAATCAAAATAAATCTAATCAAAATACTGCTAAAATAACACTGGTGATTGGTCACTTTAACAGTGTTATTTTAGCATTATTTATATTATATTATTTTTTTAAATATTTTTATGTTTTCATATTTCATTTTAATTTTAGTTTTTGTAATTTTATGTGATTTCATTTTTTAAAATGTCTATATAATTTAATTTTAGTTTAATATTAGTAATTTTAGTACTTCAACTTAAACATTTATATTCCAGTATTTATATTCCATATTTTATATATCTTAATTAGTTATTAGATATATAAGGGTGTAAATATTTGATATGATAATTATTTAATATGATTATTGTGATTTTCTTTCTGAATTTGAATTATCTAAATTTCTCTCAATTATTTTTTTTTAAGAATTATTATTTTGAAAAGACTGCAAAGACAAAATAATAGACAAAATAATATATATATTTTTTACATTCATTGTGAAAAATATAATCAAAATATAAAGTGACCAATCACCAGTGTTATGTTAGCCTTATTTATATAATATTAATATTCTGAATTAGCTTTTATTTTTATATTTTCATTTTTTTATTTTCATTTTAGTCATTTTAAGAAACTGACATATGTTGTTGTTGTTGTTTTATTTCTGTATAATTTTACTTTAATTTTAGTACTTCAAATTAAACTTTTATATTCCATTATTTATATATCTTAATTAGTTATGTAGGAGTAGATATGTATGAGTGTAAATATTTGTTCTGACAGTTATTTAATATAATATAATTATTGTGTTTTTTTGTTTTTTTTTAGAATTTGAATTATCTAAATTCTTCCACAGTTATTTGATTGTTTTGGAACAATTTAGAATTATTCCCATAAAACAAGCTGAAGACATCATTGCAGGGCCAAAATAATAGAGACAAAATAATATATCAATATGTACATTTATTGTCAAAAAATATAATATTTCCATGAAACATCATCTTTTAAGAATAAAAAAGTGGATAGATTTGTAACTAATAGCACAGCAGGTGATTACGTTTACTGCAAACCATTGTATTCTCTTTAATCTTTCTCTCTATATTTCTGTCTTTCCTGCCTGTGCTATCAGGCTTCATTGATTTATTTGTCCTCCGGGTCTAGTCTAAATACATATTGCTACTTCCACAGACACTCATCGAACTGTTTCAAGCCTCGTATGAAAAATGTTCTCGGTAGACAGATGTGCGAGATGCCTGCCCTGATTGATTAGCGTGAATGCTCTTTGCCACACGCTTACACACCCACTCTCCCATGCTTATCCAGCTCCAATGTTAAGTTGTGAGCCATCGTAGGCTTGTGAGGAGGTGTGCGGCTCCACTCAGACTCAATGTCAGATCAACCCAGACAGAAATGAAAAAGGACAGCAGCTTTACAGCCGAGATTTTTAGGAGACCTTATAACATTCCTTTTAAGTCATGCAATTTTAGTCTTGAATATCTGAGTCTGAGGTGTTAATGCAAGTTTTACAGCAGTAGTTTCAAAATAACCATGACCATCTTGAGCTTTGTGTATCGGTTGTTGAGATCCATGTGCAAACTTTTAAAACTATATCTCAGATCACAAATAAACATAGCATGGTTAAGTTCATATACTGTAAGTGTGATATAAAAATATATGTATTAGGGTTGTGATGAGACACTACACTTTAAAAAATAAAAAACACAATTTGTTGAGTCAGCTTAAAATAATTTGTTACCCTGCTGCCTTAAAATTTTAAGTTCAGTCAACTAAAATAAGTTTAGTCAACTTGAAATGTTAAGTTGTACTAAGTAACAACTTAGATATTTGTGTTTGCTAAACTTAACAGATGGGTAAGTAACCCAGCTGCCTTAAAATTTTAAGTTGATTCAGCTCAAATATCTAAGTTGTCACTTTGTATAATTTAACATTTCAAGTTGAATAAACTTTTTTTTGAGTTGACTGAACTTAAAATTTTAAGGCAGCCAGGTTACAAATTATTTTAAGTTGACTCAACAAATTGTTTTTTTACAGTGTAAGCTTGAGAATAAAACAAGATACATTTCTACACAGAAATCCTCAGTGGCAAAATACATGAAAAATAGTCTGCAAGTGCATTTTGAAACGTTTTAACTAATCATCTTGTATTGAATGTCATTTCCGTCTACTTTCTGAGTATGAATTACCATATGCAGTCAAAGACAATAATAAAAAAACACTTTAAAAGGTTTTGCCACAAACTGACTAGCTTCTCTCCTGTATGATTTCACATGATTTGTTTCAAACCTTAGAACTGTATGTGAATTATAAGCATCTAGAACTGATTGAAGCTTTGTGTCCACAAATTGAACATAGAAATAAAAACAGTATAAATAAATGAGTGCAAACAACCATAATCAAAGTACTCTCTCAATATTCAAAATGCAAGCAGAGATCATATTTTTCTTTAAGCATGATACAGAGCTAAAGAGATGTTTACAACTACACAGCCCAGCCTAAAAAAAGTTTGCTATTGGGAGATATGTAGCCTAATTTGTCATGAAACTCTAGATGGCGCAAGCTGATGGATCGTTAATGTAAACTGATGACATTCACTGCATTACTTGGCACAAGCTGATTGGTTCATATTGCATACACAGCCGGTGAGCTTGCTGTTTTACATTTAAATGGCTGGTTAGCATTCACTAGAGCATTTCGCAGAGCGCTTTCAGAGAAACCCTCCACCTCCCCAGCTCCACCTGTTTAGAGTTATTATATATGCTATTTGTGCAGCAGCAGTATGTCTTTTAACACACATAGTCACAGCACCATATCTGCATATATACTGGCAATAGCAAGACAGCTTTTCACCTCGACCAGAAATTATCACTTTTTAGTATCTTGTAGTACGAAATCTCATCACAACCCTAGTTTAGAGATATAGCTACCAAAATGATAGTCAGTTTATTGCAACATAGGCTCATTGGAAATGCGTGCATTTCTGCAAAACTGAAAAAATGCACCTGTCACTGCAGTTTCTAGTTGAAATTAATACTTAAGGCAGTACAACTCCAACAACTTTTATTCCTTTTCACACAAAGTATGATTTGCAGGTACATAGTTTTGATTAATAAATCCTAATTTTCACACAATTACTTGCAGAATATTATGACCTCAAAACAATTTTAACATCTTGCACGGTTTGAGTTTGGTGTAGGGGATATTTCCAACATGATAGAACATTAGATGTTAATAAGAACATCAGACATTAATAGACACTCCCTGGATATTTGTATTATGAACAGCCGCAAAACGTACCTTAAGCAGCATAATGAAAATGCAGCAATATGTGCCTGTACCAACGTAATAAAAAACGTACTATAGTCAAACGTGCCAAACTGCCCCAAAACGTGCAGTAAGGTATGTAATTACGGTTTTGCAGAAATGTATTGTATATAGAGGCAGACTGCATTTTCATGAGTCTGGGTTGGTTTACTGTAAAAAAAAAAAAAAAAAAAAAAAAAAGTTGTTTCAACTTAAAATAATTTGTTACCCCGGTAACAAGTAACTTAAAATTTCAAGTCGACTAAACTAAAAATTTTATGTTACCAGGGTAACAAATTATTTTAAGCTGAAACAACTTTTTGGAACCATTTTTTTTTTTTTTTACAATGCAAGAAAAAAAATTGAACAAGAAATCTGTTGTGGCCTCTCAGTTTATTGGCTGAATGAGACATTTTGCATTTAGTGAATGAACAAATTCAAATAGACAAGAAAGAAAGTAGTGCTATTTAGGACATTTAAAGGGTTACTCCGCCCCAAACTTAAAAATTTGTCAATCAATCACTTACCCCCATGTCGTTCCAAACCAGTGAAAGCTTTGTTCGTCTTCAGAACACAATTCAAGATATTTTGGATGAAAACCAGGAGGCTTTCATCTAAAATGGCGCTACAGTGACGCAGATTAAAGTCGAGAAAGATGTTGAATAAAGTCATTATTTTTATTTTCTTTGTGTACAAAAAGTATTCTTGTAGCTTCATAAAATTATGATTGAAGCACTGATGGCAGATGGACTATTTTGACGATGTCTTTCATACTTTTCTGGGCCTTGACAGTGGCATTTACTTGGCAGTCAATGGGACAGTCAAAAGCCTCCCGGTTTCATCCAAAATATCAAACAAAGACAGGAAAGACAAACAAAGCTTTTATTGATTTGGAACGACATGGGGATAAGTGATTAATGACAAAATTTTCATTCTGGGGTGGAGTAACCCTTTAAAACAATATTTGAGATATCCTAACATTTTGAGCGCATCAGGACTTACCCTGAATGGGAGGCATGTAACCATGAAAGCTTGTACATTATTTATTTATTTATTTTTAAATTCTGTGTTGGAAACAGGCTTCTTTTTCTTCATTGCGGAAGTAAGTTTATGGGTGAGACTTCCGGTTCATTAGCCGCTATATAAATAACGAGAAGAATAAGTACAGTACGTGCAGTAAACGGTAAAACAGTTTGCACTACAAACCATAATTAAGATAATACATTAAAATAATATGGTAAGACACACCAATTTACAACATCAAGCAGCAAAGCGAGCCGTTTTGTACCGCTAAAAATAGCTGGAAGTGAATGACACCAGAAGCCAGACCCATAAAATGTACAAATGGCGCCCGCTATTACGTGAAGAAAAAGTTGGATATATTTTACAGACTTGATAGAATGGAACAAAAAGAATTTTACTAATATAAAACAAGATTATGATGATCTGTATAGATTCAATGCTAATTTTTGTCGCAATAATAATGAAATGAAACCTAAATCCTCTTCAAGGTGTCATTAAACGCATCTGTAATCCTTTAAATATTGTTTTATTTGCACACCTCCAGATCGGGTCATTTCAGGGCATTTTCACTAATGCACCACGAGTAAGATTAGGGCTCAGCCCACCTTTCATCCCTCAGTGTTATGTGTCAAATAGGGATTAACAAAATGCTGGAATTGAAAGAGACCCATGGAACAGCTTCTGACTAAACTCCGCTATAATTACAGGAGTAGAGCTGCCACATTCTTACCACAGGTGAAGATGAGATGAGAAAGCAAAAAAAAAAAAAAAATCTCTTCAATTACGCCGCTCCCGAACAGATTCTACATTCTCTAAAACGCATGAAGAACGTTTGAATGAGAGGCTAACAGAGAAGGAAAATGAATTATTGATTCCAATTACACAGGCAAGAGTGGAGCCTATGCAGTTAGACATTTTATTGAAGTCTGAGTGTGTGAGAGACCGAAAAAGAGAGAGAGGAAAGGGTTTAACCTATCGGTGGTTATCATCATGAAATTATCCAAATCATAAAATCATAACTGTGTCTGGATGACGATAAATGCGGCAGGCTGGGGGGGAGGTGGTTGGGTGGGGGTTCTGGTACTGACTTCTTTAAAACGTATCATATTCGTGTCATTACTATTAAAATGCTAATGAAGGTCATCAGCAGATTCATATGCTTTTATAGCACTCGGTGGTACTGATCAAATTATACTGCGGATATTGCAAAGCTTAATCGCAGGACATGATGGAGATATGTCAATTTCAGATAATATCAGATAGAATAATGTTACATTATGACTGTTATTACAGATGAGATTACATTAACTACTGATGTAACCGCGTTATGTGGTAGAGAATAAATGTCAGTAGTTAGTGGCTAGTTGCAGAAATGTAGCGAATAAGAAACTTTTTGGAAATACAGTTTGAATGTATTTATTTATTTATTTTTTTTTAAGTATTTGTCAAATACTAAACATGTATAATTTGCTACATTTGAACAGTAGTTAGGGTTAGGGTTTATAAAATGTGAAGCATTTAGACTACAATTATTAAAATTTGCACAGCTTAAATTATATATAAAAATGAAGTAGACCTGTTTGCCAGCAAGGTGGGTGTAATTGTGTGTTGCAATACCTAAATATATAATTTGTGACCCTGGACCACAAAACAAGTCATGAGTAGCACAGGTATATTTGTAGCAATAGCCAAAAATACATTGTATGGGTCAAAATTATTGATTTTTCTTTTATGCTAAAAATCATTAAGATATTAAGTAAAGATTATGTTCCATGAAGATATTTTGTAAATTTCCTACCATAAATATATCAAAACTTAGTTTTTAATTAGTAATATGCATTGCTGGATTTACTGTCGATAATTTACTGGCTTATCGACAGTAAATCCAGCACATACACATGCAAGAATAAAAGACTGCACTGCAATTTACACACACACATACACTTGGGACTTAGCCAGGTCCACTCAGACACACCATTGTCTGCTCTGTAACCCACGTAATTGCTATTGTTGGTATCTATTAAGATGGCAAGTTGACCTTGTCTTATCCTTAATAACGTGTTGTGTGTGTGCGAGATGAGATTAGATTTTGAGGTCTCTTGGCGCAGGTATTCTCACGGTCTTATTCACACAGGGATGCTTTACAACATTCGAACTCTCCTCTGAGAAACAGTAAGAAAGAGATAGCGTTAACGGGAAAGTCTGCTCCGTGTGACAGCACTTTGACACGTTAACTATGAATAATTACATGCACAATTTGAATAATGAGGCTCACAAAATCAGGGTTTGCTTGCAGGTATGAGAGGGCTGTCAGCTTGCAGTGAGCAGACACATTAAATCTATATTAAAGCATTTTAAAAGATTAACACTAGTTATGAATACACAGAGCAGACATCCTCTCCCATCTTTCTCTGTCTCTCAGCTTATGTTTCATATGAAGACATGAGAGTAAGAGAGAAGAAACACTTTTGTCTGCAGCAGATTTAATTCTGTGTGTCTTCCTGGAACCAAGCAATTCATTTTTTTGAGAATTATGCCGACGACTTATTGTGTTGAGATCATGGAAAACATTAAGGCCAGAGCTCAAGAAAACATGTTTCTGTCAAGATAATGAGAAAAAACTATTTATATGTTGAGATCATCAGATATAGTTGATATCTCTAAAGAACACAACCTTCATTTTGTAAAGATCTAATTCCAACATAAAATTAAGCTGATGTCTCAAGTGAACAACGCTGGCATCATGAGAAAAAAAAAAAAAAAAAAAAAAAAAAAAAATTTGTACAAATCTCGGAAAATGTTGATCATCAGAAAAGATGTTAGGATCAAGAAAATTGAGATGAGACTGAGAAAACTTGTCAAGAAGATTAAGAAAATTAAGATGAGATCAAGACAACTTAGGTTGAGATCACAAGAAAAAGATTAGCTAACAAGAAAATTGATATGACAAGAAAACAACTTGACATCACAAGAAAAACAAACTTGTCAAGATCTATAAACATTGCTGAGATGATGGCAAAACAATGATTGAGAAAACGTTTGTAAGAGATCTCAAGCGTTATGTTGAGAACTATAAAAAATTATGTTGAGATCACACATTAAATTACATTGAGATCTTACATATTTTAAGATCTTACATATTTGTTAAGAAAAAAAAAGTAGAGATCACAAGAAAAGGTTGATAACACTCAAGAACACAACTTTTAATTTGTAGAGATCTAGCAAAAAAAGCAAACAAAATTAAGTTGATGTCTCAAAAGAACAACTTATGTTGACATCATGAGAAAATAAATTGTACAAATCTAGGAAAATGTCAATCATAAGAAAAAAACAAGATCAAGAAAATTAAGTTGAGATCAAGACAACTTTTTTGAAGTTGAGATCACAAGAAGTTTTTATGTCTAGACAAGAAATTGATATCATAAGAAAACAACTTGACTTCACAAGAAAAAAATAAAACTTCAACATGTGCAAACACATTGTTGAAATGATGGTAAATGGTGATTAAGAAAACTTTGAGATCTCAAAAAAGCAACTTATGTTGAGACCTTGAAAAATCAATGTGGAGATAATAAATTAAATTATATTGATAGCTTACAGATTTTGTTAAAAGATTAGTTCACTCCTGAATTAAAATTTCTTGATAATTACTCACCTCTATGTCATCCAAGATCTTTCTTTCTTCAGTCGAAAAGAATTAGGGGTTTTCGAGGATAACATTCCAGGATTTTTCTCTATATAGTGGACTCAACAGGTCGAACATCCAAATTGCAGTTTCAGTGCAGCTTCAAGGGGCTCTACACGATCCCAGTCAAGGAATAAGGGTCTTGTCTAGTGAAACGATTGGTCCTTTACTAAAAGAAATGAAAATATATATATACTTTTTAACCACAACTCGTCTTGCACTAGCTCCACGATGCGCGTCTTCACGCATTACGCATTAAAGGTCACGCATGGATTGTTCCTTGTTTGTGTACTTCGGTTCAAAAAGGTAGGGTAGGGTGAAAAACTCTAATTTTCTCCTCCAAATTCACAATCTTCCGACATCATTTTACCTTTTTTTTAAAGTGCGCTTGACTTTCTTTGCACGTTCACTTTATAAACACTGAGTCGTTACTACCGCCTACGTCACGTATGACCTTCCCAAAGTGATTACGTAATGCGTGAAGTCAAGCTAGTGCAAGGCGAGCATTTGTGGTTAAAAAGTACATAAATTTTTATTTATTTTAGAAAATGACCAGTCATTTTGCTAGATAAGACCCTTATTCCTCGACTGGGATCAAGTAGAGTCCTTTGAAGCTGCATTGAAACTGCACTTAGGATCTTCAACCTGTTGTTCTCCATTGAAGTCCACTATATGGGGAAAATCCTGGATTCTTTTCGACTGAAGAAAGAAAAACAAACATCTTGGATGACACAGGGGTGAGTAACTTATCAGGAAACTTCAATACTGGAGTGAACCTATCCTTTAAGATCTTAAAAAAAGGTCTTAAGGTCTTAAAAAAAATTAAGTTAAAATCTCACGAAAATAACCTATGTCAAGATCTTGAGAAAGCATGTGGAGACCATAAGAAAAGAACTTAAACAAAATAAAGGTTGAGATCATAAGAAAGATAAGAAATCAAGACCTTGACAACTTTTGTTACATTGAGATTTTGAGAAGAAAAGGTTGAAGTTGCAAGAAAATTGACTTTATGTTGAAATCATAAGTCACGATCACAATAAAACAATGGAAAAACAATACTAACGCATGGCCTCTCAAGGGCTTCCGTAGGCTTTTTAATTATCAGTTATTTGTTTGCCTTTCAAATTGTTTCTTATATAAACATATCAGAGGTTGTCAGAGTATTACGTTCTTTGAGAGGGAACACTTTTCTGTCTGTGTGTGTGTGTTGAGTCCCAGGAGGCATTATGAGCACTGATGGATCCACGGTTTTATATTCAGCTTTGCATTTCTGAAAGGCTTTACATTTCTGAAATACGCTGTGAGATTTTCCACTCTATGCCGTGTTTATCCATTCATCCTTCTCACCCTCACCTTAATCATCATCTTCCTGTAGAGATGTTTCCATCAGCACAGACCTTGGGAAATAATCTGAGCGTCGAGAAGAGAAAGAAATGGAGAAAGAGAGAAGAAAGATGAGAAAGATTTTGTCATCTGCATGTTCTCTCTCAGATGGAGCACTGGAACGGGTCAAGCGCACAGAGAGAGAGCCGTCTCCATAGCAACAAAGTAAACAGCCTGAGATTTGTGATGCTGCGACTCTCTGTGGTACACTAAACCTATGATAGAGAGCCGGAGAGAGACGAAAGGTGGATGAGGGATGTGAATGAAAAGGTAATAAAGAGCAGAAACACAGTAGGTCAGATGTACTGAGTAATTGTGTCTCCTGTCTGACCTCAACTCCATCCTTTAAAACCTGTCAGCCAATCAGACACCAGGGACTGGCCTCTGGTTACCGTGGGAGCCTGGAGAAGAGGAAAATGATTTGGATTTGAGATTTTCTCAATTGCTTCTTTTGCCCTTGGGGTTATACATTGTTTCCTTGGCTCAGGAAGGTCTACGTGTGTGTGTGTGTGTTGCAGTACGAGCTGATGTGCGGCTGTATTCGGTGATCGTGACAGACCTGGCTATGAACTTCCTCCCACACAAAGCTACCCATCACAAAAACACAGGCTAAGATTGAGGCTAAAAGGCTAAAAACATATTTTTCTCTTCCTCACTAAAAGTTGTTTTCCCACATCACCAAAGCAAGTCTTTCATCTCATGTAATTTGAAAGCTATGTAAAACGTGTTTGTGTGTCTGTCTGTAAGAGCCGAGACAGATATGAAGGCTGAATTATCTACATCATCGCCCAATACGGTTGTAATCCTTCAAACATTTTTGTGCAGTTTTCAGAAAATGTCTCTCAAGGGAAACAACAACTGGAAAAACATGAACGCTTTCAGAGAATCACAGATATGTGCGCTTATCCGAGGATTTTCAGGAAAGCTTATCGTTTTCACACACACCAGCAAACCATCAGTATTGTTAAAGAGAATTTGAGTAGTGCTTGTCCGGATTAAAAAAAATAAAATAAAATCACTGGCATGATGTACAAGATGTCAGTTGTTCTACATGGTTGCTAAGGTGTGCCATTAAGTTACTAGGAGGTCTGGGTGGGCTTGCTAGGGTGATTTTAATGCACTGTTGTACCTAGGGCATTCTGAGTGGTGGTTAACTCTTTCCCTGCCAGAGTTGTTGTTTTTTTTGTTTTGTTTTTTAAAAGTTGCCTTTTTTAAAAAATCATTTTTACTAAAATTCCATGGCCCCCAGAATATTTTGTTGTATGAATATCTGAACATGCAATACGTAAGGGATAATCAAAGGCTTGCAGTGCATTAAAGGATTTTAAATGCACAACGTGGAGGTAAAGAACCGCCCAACGTGAAGCGAAGTGCATTTAAATTCCTTTAATGCACGGCAAACCATTGATTATCCCGCTTATTCCATGGTCATTTGCCAAATTAAACTAGTATTGCTCTTTGCAGTGCATTAGTTGACAGAATGATGTTTTTTTTCATCAGTTATGGCACATTCTGCCCGCTTCAAATCAGACACAGAGATTAAATAGTGTGGTAAGACCGCATTTATTTGAATGAATTATTGCATTTATTTCAATTAATTATTGAGAGAGAGAGAAAGAGAGAGATGACAGTTGTGTGTGCGTTACCTGCATGCTGTGTCTGCGCGTCTCTCTACAAACAATTACTTCAAAAACAGCAATTTTACCACCTCGTTGAGGAAAATAATGTATCGATCTAGTATCTAGGCTATTTTATTAATAAAAATCACAAGGAAGCAGGTTAATGTGTGTGCGCAGCGCAATCTGCAATCTGCAATCTCCGACCTCTCTCTGTGTGTGTGTGTGTGTGTTTGTGTGCGAGTGATGTGTTGGTTAGTGTGGACTAATTAAAACAGCACACGGAACGGTGATTAAACTGACTTGGAACTACCTGTGCATTAAACGGTTTTACTGCATACCTGCCCACCAATCAGAATCCAGTATTCAGACAGACCATGGAATAAATCAAAATAAAGAACAGAGCCTTTACTTTTAAACAAACACTGTTCTATTCTAGCTTAAAGCATTTTATTAATCAACACTTAAATGTTAAGTTTCAATTAAAAAGCAAAATTTTGAGCAAAAAAGATAAGAAAATCACTTTTATAATCAAATACTAAATCTGCATCATATTTAGTACAATGATCATCATTAAAGCAGTAGATCACTTCCATTAGCACCCCCAAAGCTTCACAGTCCTTTACCACTTCTTGGATTGACATTCCACTCTTTAACATTAGGCAGTTTTCATTTATATTCTGTTTATTGTTGATGATCGCATTTTTCATATGCATCTGCTTACATTTCTGCGTCTTCCTCGCCTGTGCTTTTGATTGGGATATTCTGGATTCATTCAGGAGATGAGTACACTGTAAAAAATAAAAAACAATTTGAGTCAGCTTAAAATAATTTGTTACCCTGCTGCCTTAAATTTTTAAGTTCAGTTAACTAAAATAAGTTCAGTTAACTTGAAATGTTAAGTTGTACTAAGTAACAACTTAGATATTTGTGTTTGCTAAACTTAACAGATGGGTAAGTAACCCAGCTGCCTTCAAATTTTAAGTTGATTCAACTCAAATATCTTTGTATCTTTGTTGTCACTTGGCTTAACTTAAAATTTTAAGGCAGCCAGGTTAAAAATTATTTTGAGTTGACTCAACAAATTGTTTTTTACAGTGTAATAGCACCCACGAGTGTATAACAGTGGTCTGGACACTAGTACAGTTTGTAGCATCAACAAACAAAAGTTAGTGTTCATGTTGAGTTATGGAGCTGGACGATTTTGCAATATGTGTTAAAATGTAATACGTAAGAACTAGTGACGTGCAGTGGTGTTCTTCCAGTGTTGCCAGGTCCGCAGGTTTCCTGCATAATTGGGCTACTTTAATACTGTTGCCGTGAGTTGTTTTTCATATCAGTGGGTTTGAGGCAACCCCAAAAATGTGATACTTAGCCCTTGGAATGCGAATTTTACCATGGGAACCCTGCCAAAAACATATATGTTACCACCCGGAATGCAATTGGGCTAGTTTTGAGTAGCAATTGGGCAGGTTTTGTTATAAAAAAAAAAACCTGGCAACCCTGGTCCTCACAAGTTTTAATTTTATTTATTTATTTATTTATAATTAAATGTAAATTCATACCCCAGCCACATTTTCTTGGTTAAATAAACATTACTTACACTATACCAAATTGTAATTTTACATCGCAATATTATGGTTTATTAAAATCAAGTATAAATCTCATCTGTTTAGTGTTTTAGGCATTTAACATTTATTCCAAAATAACTTAAAGCAGTAACATTTTAAACAATATATTTAGTAATCATGTTCAGCTGTTCTTTTTCATAATAAACTTATTTTCTGGTCTTCAGAGCTCAGTAAACACTGGTCACAGATGAAAGGATGTACCTTTCATTTCAACAAGCTGATTGCTCACTTAAAAAACCCACAAATCATGATTGATTTTGATATAACAAAGTGGTTATATCTAAGTGCATGACTTGTTTACTTCGAGAGAGACGCGGACTCCCACTGTAACTTTACCGGATAGTGTCGGTATAAGCGAGTGATTTATACACCTTTTATTTCATATTTTGTAATATTTGCATTGTTTTATTTTTGTACTATGAATTTTTGAAGAGACGCTGCCTCACTTGCCTCCTCAGAGGAAACACCCTTAGAGAAAACCTAAGAATGCTTATATTTTTATAGTATAGAATGAGTACATAAGAATATTTTTGAGGTTTTTACTCACACACAAAATGCAGTAGTTTGGATCCTGAAAATACCAAATTCAAATGAACCTCCATTTTTGGTTTCAATATGTGCATTTATGAAGAACATTTTGCTTTTCTGGGAAAGGCTGTTTTCGGACGAGCCTCACAGGACACAGAACACTCAAATTAGCTTCAGCACGGCTTGCTCCAGTGGTTCAGCCCATCTCTGCAGCCGTTACAGAAGCAGTGTAATTAGTATATGCTAATGCACTGCCGATTAGCTCCCGTCAGCTCCCAGCATCCTGTTCTACAGATGAGAGTGGCAGAGCATCTGAACCTGAGGGCTCAGGGTACTGACGTAACCCACTGCCCCTCACTCATTATGGCAGGCTCAGGAAGTGATCGCTGCCGCTTGGCCTTGCCTGCCATTACTCCCTTCATTTTCCTTACGAATATTTTGTTTAGAAGAACAGGGAGGACGTGCTGATCCCAGCTGTTTTAATGAGATGGGAGCACTGTTGTGAACGACAATGAGCCAAAACGACACAGAAAAAACACTGAGGAAGTGATGCGTTCGCTATTTTTGGCAACTCTAGAAGCCTCAAGAAACATTCCCGCATGGTAGATAAACCAATATGGTGTGGTATGTCTATGTCTTGTGATTTATTGATGATGCACAGTAGGTGCTGAAAGTTTAATAGTTATTGGAAAGTTATTGCATCATGTGCCAAACATATGTGCCAAGTTCTTAGAAATACATGCTTTGTATTCATGTTGGTTTCATATGGTTTTGAAATACTTTTTCAAGAAAAGTATAGTAAGTTTTAGTACATTTTGATCAAAGTAAATTATAATAAAGTAAATATATATATAAATTTATATACACTACCGTTCAAAAGTTTGGGGTCAGTACATTTTTATTGTTTCTTTCTTTCTTTCTTTTTTTTTTTTTAAGAAATTAATACTTTTATTCACCAAGGATGTATTAAGTTAATAATTAAGTTTATTAAAAGTTCATAATAAATAATTTACATTGTTATAAAATATTTATATTTTGAATAAACACTGTACTTTTTAAACTTGTTATTCATGAAAGAATCCTGAAAAAAAAAAAAAAAAAAATCACAGGTTCCAAAAAATATTTGGCAGCACAACTGTTGATATTATCCAACATTGATCATTCTAATAATAAATCCGCATATTAGAATGATTTCTGAAGGATCATGTGACACTTAAGACTGGAGTAACAGCTGATAAAAATTCAGCTTTTCATCACAGGAATAAATTCTATTTTAAATTATGTTAAAATAAAAAACATTATTTTATATTGTAAAAACATTTTGCAATATTACTGTTTTTTTTCTATATTTTTAATCAAATAAATGCAGCCTTGATGAGCATAAGAGACTTCTTTAAAGACTATTACAAGTCTTACTGACCCCAAACTTTTGAACGGTAGTGTATATATATATAAAATAATAAAAATTGAATGTAATATATTTATTGACCTTGACACATAGTTTGTTTGTTACGTTTTGTTTTGTTACAATATTAATTTTAACAATTAAAAAATTAATTTATATAAGCCTTTTTTATGGAAGCCTGTTTCCGTCACTGAAAAAATAAAACAGGTAACTGCAACTTTTTTTCTCAGAATTATGAGATATAAACTCACACTTGCGAGTTACAAAGTCAGAATTGTGAAACAAACTTTATATCTCACAATTCTGACTTTTCTTTTTAAGTTTATATCTCAGAATTGCGAGTTATTAAGTTAGAATTGTAAATTATATAATATTCTGAGAACATATCAGTCTTTTTTCCCCTAAGATTGGACTTCATAACTCACAATTGTTGAGTTCTGAGAAAAAAGTCAGAATTGCAAGAAAAAAGTCAGAATTGTGAGATATAAACTCACAACTGCAAGAAAAAAAAAGAGTCAAAATTGGGAGATACAAACTCAAATTTCTGAGAAAAAAAATCAGAATTAGTTTTATCAATTCTTATTTCATAACTTGCAATTCTGAGAAAAAAAATGAACTGCGAGTTTATATGACATAATTCTGATTTTATATCTCGCAATTCTGACTTTATAACTCATAATTGTGAATTCACAGTATATCACAATTCTAAGAAAAAGTCAAAATTGTGATTTTGTATCACGCAAATGTGAAGTTCAGAATTATGAGATAAAAAGTCGCAATAATGTTTATTTTTTATTCAACAGGCTTCCATACTTTCCTTTTCATCATAATATGAAGAAAGTTGTATCTGACATTTTTTCCTTATATTTTACAGTCCTTCAAGTAGCCACTATATGCATGTGTGAATAAAGCAATAACTTATGCACGCAACACAGAATAAAAGCCTCTCTGTCGACGCAGCATTTCCATTGTAAATTTCACACACACACTCACTCACATAAATGCACACATTATTAATGCCTTAGCTTTCCTCTCACCCACAAACACCTGAAGAACAGAGTCGCGTTGAAGCACGCTAGTGCATTTAATTAAGACAAGAGCCTCTTGCCATGCAGATTAATTCCATCACAGCGGAATTGTCTTCTTAAAAGCTGTTGTTAAGTCGCTGCGAGTTTCTGACTTTGAATGAATTTCCATGCACAGCACTAAACCGGCTTTTTCAGGTCTGCCTGTTTGATCGAATACTGCACAATGGCTTTGATGAAAAGGGTGAAAAGGTTAAAGCTAAGTGTTTGTTATTGGATCCGTTGTGCTCATTCATTTTGGTTTAGCCTCAGTGACCGCAGCTATCGGTTATTGGTCGTTTAGCAGATGTTTTCTCATCCAAAGCAGCTTACAGTACACTTTCCATGGGACAGTCTCCCCGGAGTTACACCTGAGGTTAAGTGCCCTGCTCAGAGGTATAATGATGATACAGGATTTCAGTCTATTGATCATGTTTTCACCTCTGAAGTCAACATGACATCAAAATTGACCCTATTGACTTTCTTAATACACATTTCTCAAGCAAGAAAAAAAAAAACTTGCTTGCAATCATTTATCAAAAAGAAGATAGGCCATATTTCTCCAAATCCAGCAAGTTCCCAGTGAATAAAGTCATTATTATAAAGTCCTATTTTTTTGACTTTTAAACTCAGATACTGTATGCGTCACATATTAGAAATAAAATGGGTTGCAAATGCCATTTCATGTTGACTGTAAATATAAGTCCTTTGCATTTGTGGAGGAGACACTCATGACCTTTAGAAATTGCAATGACTGAAAACAACTGAGAACTGAATCACATTGCATCAGACTGAAAACTCTTTCTATAGAGCTCCTGTTCTGATGGAGATGAATAGGATGAAGGCTGCGGTTAGTGGGGGAACTCCCCGTCTCTCCTGCCACCTGTCTCTCTCTCAGAGAATAAAACATGAGTATGGCGACATATACAGGGGTTATATAACTCTCTCTCTCTCTCATTTTAGTTCTCCCTTGATCACTCCCTCTCTCACTCTCATCTCTTCTCTCGTCACTTGTTCTCACCTGCATCCCACTGTTTTAATTATTCTGTAGGAGGGCTACTTGACTGCAGAGAGACTTTCCTGTGCTGCACGGCAGCTTGAAAACACGTTTGTAGTGCAAATTTCGGTCAGTACCTTCGCTTGAATAATTGTTATGAATCGATGAATCATTTGTAATTGAAGATGCCTCATTGTTAAAATCTCCTGCTGAACCATCAGCAGTAGTTCTGCTCTGGATAATGTTTCCCAGCATTGGATGTTGATGAGATTGTGGCCATGGACAAAATGAACAGAATTGGCATGCTGGTCCACCAATCTGGAATGGAAATTCAATCTGGACTTTATATTCATTTCTGCATAATTGAAACTTTTGATTATAGAAAAGATTCCTGATTACCAGCACAAAACAACAAACATATCCTAATTTGAAATTTTTGCATGTCAGTTTAGTTTTTAACCTGATTAAACAGTGTTTATGAGCATGTAGTAACCCGTTTTTCTTTACTGGTGTAAGATCATAAATAACTTAATGATCATCCAATCAACACAGCAAGATTTTTTGCCCACTACACCGAATTCGTCTGGCATATAAACACCTTACCCTGCATTCTGTTGGCTTATTTAAGTGCAAATCTCTGACCATGTAACAGAAAATCATCCTTATTGTGGATTTAAATGGATCCAGCAAGGTTGAATGCTTCACAGGAGTGAGGAGGACTCGTTCATGACCCATCTTGTGCAGATAAAGTAGAAGTGGTAAAGTTAAAATGCTGCATTTGTAGAAACATGAAAAGAGAATTTGAGTCTCATTGTAGAGACGTTATTACTTTATTTAACATCCCAACTAAACAAATAGAATACTAGAGAAAAAAAATCAGATACACAAACGTGACCCTGGACCACAAAAGCAGTCATAAGGGTTAGTTTTTCAAAATTGAGTTTTATACATCACATGAAAGCTGAATAAATAAGCTTTCCATTGGTGTATGGTTTGTTAGGATATGACAATATTTGTTCGAGATGCACCTTTAAAGTTGTCAAAATAAAGTTCTTAATGCATATTACTAATCAAAAATGTTGTTTTTGATATAAAAGTTTTGATATATCTACAGTAGGAATTTTACAAAATCTCTTCATGGAACATGATCTTTACTTAATTTCCTGTTGATTTTTGGCATAAAAGAAAAATCGACAATTTTGACCCATACAGTGTATTTTTGGCTATTGCTACAAATATACCCCAGCAACTTAAGTTTTGTGGTCCAGGGTCACACATATATATACGCATACACACACATACACATACATACATACATACACACACACACAGGATATCATATATTTAATATTAGTTTGGAAAAATGTAATTCATTTAATTTAAATTTCATTCATTTAACATATTTAATATTGGGGTTCATATTTAATATTGGGGTATTTGACATACATTACTTGAAGATAATATTCACTTTCCCTGGTAATTAGTTGCTTTTATAATGATGTAACTCAGTTACTATTTGTGAGAAGTAACTAGTAACTATAACTAATTACTTTTTTAATGTAACTTGGCCAACACTGCTCATGATAATGTATTTCATGTAAAATGTGGTTCTACAAAACGTACTTTACTTACGTTTTTACAGACACTAAAACGTACAATACTGACGTATTTATGTCATTTTAATGTACAATACTGACATATTAAACAACTTTACTGACTTTACTGACAACATTAATTTTATTATTATTGTATTCAGCTGTCATATCAAATGGCATTATGTTTTCAATTGCATTATTAAATTGTTTACTTATTTTATATAAAAATGATAACATTTCATTCTGATCTGTGTAATTTCTGCTGCCAACTCGTTTTGATGAATACATAATGCAGGGTTGCCAGGTTTTCAGGAAAATAACGGTTGCCAGGAAAATAACCCATTTTTTTGTCATGTAAACATGGTTTTCTTGTGTTATCAGGTTTTTTGTTTGCATGTAAAATAAAGAGTTAATTCAATTTTTGTAGTTATAAGTACATTGGTGCGCATGTAAACATGTTCAATATAATTTAACACTGAAAATGTTTGTCTTATTAGATTTTCAGATTTGACAATATCAGCCCCTCTTGTTTCTGACATTGTTTACCTATGTTGTTTTCCTGCAGTTGTGGTTTAGCATGCTAGGCTCTGAATAAATGAATCAAATCACTGCTAAGAGCAGCCATTTGCCAGCCTCTCCTGCTAACAGGATTCAATTATTGTTTCCCTGCAAAATGATTAGATTCTCTTGTCTGCTTGTGAACTTGCAGTGGATAGAAAATGTGGATGTAAATGTGTGTGTGTGTGTGCAGGGAAACAATTCTGTTTGATTGTTCTAGTGTGGTGTTTAGAAAGCTGCTTTAAAACTGTAGCTTTTCAAACCACAAACAACTCATAATTTAAAGTGGTTAAAGTACAATCAACTACTTAGACTCACTGCAAGTTATTTAAAAAAGGAGCTTGCAACATAAGTGCCATGCATAGGAACAGCTCACCTAAAACAATGCACATTTATATCATGTCAAACTCAACTTTTTGTATACTTTTGCAAGGCAAAGTAATATATATATATTTTCACTTTGCCTTGCAAAAGTATTCATACCCCTTCTTTTTTTTCACGTTTATGTTGCTGTCTTAATGCTTTGAATACATTTTTTACACATCAATCTTCATTCCTTACACCATAATGGCAAAGCAAAACAGTTTTTTTAACATCTTTGCAAATGTATTAAAAATAAAAAACTTAAAAGATTCCATTGCATAAGTATTCATACCCTTACCTGGGACAGATGAAATTAAGCTCAGGAGCATTCATATTGCTTGTAGATGTTACTACAGTTCGAGTGAAGTTAACATGTGGCAAATTCAGTTGAATGGGTATGATTTGGAAGGCACACACATCTTAATAAAAGGTCTAACAGCTGAAAATGAATATCAGAGCAAAAAACAAGCCCTGTGGTCAAAAAAACTGCCTGTAGAGCTCAGAAACAGAATTGCATCAAGCCACACATCTGAGGAAGAGTTAACTCCACTGCATTAGAGGTTTACAGAAGCATGTAGCCACCGTTACCCTTAATGGAAAAAGTCTGAAACAACCAGGACTCTCAGACTGTATGTCTACAAGTTTACAATGCTTTTTCTTACTTATTGAGTTATTATCATACTTGCTTCTAGGTCTGACACCATACCTGGCACGACTCAGCTGCACAGCTGTAATAACAAACAGCAAGCAACATGTTTTTTTTTTCAAAAACAGCAAACAGCAAATCAGCTGAGCTGTAGTAAATCATTTTAAACAGCATATGAGCAGCGGTATGCCTGCCGTCATGCTCTAAACCCTGTTTGGCGCCTGATTGCTTTTGTACTTGTTTCTCGTTTTCAAAGCCACAGTTGCACATACGTCAGTGAATATTCAGGAAACGTTTTAATGCCTCTGAGCCGTGTAAACCCTCAAGGCCTGTGATGAAAAAAAAGAAACGACAGGAGCGTTTGGAACGTCATGAAAGAGAAAGAGAGAGAGAGAGAGAAGGAAAAAACAATTCCGTTCTTTGGGAATGTGCTTGGCACGTCAACTGAATACTGCCTCGTGTGATGCCTGCCTCGGGAATAGATGCCTGGGGAAAGAGACACTGCCAAATCTTTAGTGTTTTCCATAGAAGAAAAATGACTCAAAAAAAGAGGAAAAACTTGGTGGGATGCCATGCCATACATACTTATAAGCTTGCACCATCAACCGCAAAACAAAAATTAATCATTTGATTATGGTTATGATCAGGGTCGGAGAACGGCGAGGCAGCACTCTTTGCTACGAGGGTGGCTGGCTTATTTCACAAACAGAGCGTCAGGTGACTGAATGAAGAGAAAATGTGTTTGTTTGGTATTTCACAAGATATTAGCATACTAACTGCAGAGCTGCCAGCGGGGAGAGTACCCAGACATCTCTGCTGCTGAATAATGAATATTTTGTTATATTTGTATGTGTAGTTTATTTGTATGCATATCTCAGGATGTATTCCTCTCCAGCAGCTTCAATCCCTAGTCAAACCCCCATCTCAATTAGCATCTTTCTTCAAGTTTGCTTTTACACTGTAGCAAATATCATCTGCTGGGCTCCTTGTTTGTTTAGAAATGCTGCCTGGGATCTTTTTCAATTTATGGTCTCTCCTCTTCTCTATTTTCAGTTGGAGGTGCTGTGGCCTAGTGGTTGCTATACCTAAAAGACCACCTGAGGCTAGAATGTTGGGTTTTTTTCTGGTTTGTTGCCTTTGGAGATTCTTTCTGCTTTCTTTATAGTTAAGCTTGTTAAAAATATATTCCAGGTTCAGTGCAAGGTAAGCTCGGGAGCACTTATAACAGTGTTAATGATCATTTTTGGGTAAATTAGCCCTTTAAAAAGGCCTGATTTTTTTTTAAAGAAGTCTCTTCTGCCCACCAAGCCAGCATTTATTTGATCCAATCCACAGCAAAAACAGTAAAAATATGAAATATTTTTATTATTTAAAATAACTGCTTTCCATTTGAATACATTTTAAAATGTAATTTATTCCTGTGATCAAAGCTACATTTTCAGCATCAGTGTCACATTATCCTTCAGAAACCATTCTAATATGCTGATCTGCTGTTCAAGAAACATTATTATTATTACTATTATTATTATTATTATTATTATCAGTATTTAAAACAGTTCAGTAAGTTTTTTTCAGGATTCTTTGATGAATTGAAAGATCCAAAGATCAGCATTTATCTGAAATAAAAAGCTTTTGTAACATTATACACTGTACCATTCAAAAGCTTGGGGTCAGTATTTTTTTATTTTATTTTATTTATTTTTTGGGGAAAGAAATTGTAGAAATTAATAATATATTAATATCAAGGATGCTTTAAACTGATCAAAAAATGATAAAGACATTTATAGTATAATGTTAATGATAAACGCTGTTCTTCTGAACTTTCTATTTATCAAAGAAACCTGAAAAAAATTCTGCTCCGCTATTTTCAACATGAAATCATGGATAAATTACATTTTAAAATATATTCAAATCGAAAACAGTTATTTTAAATAGTAAAAAGATTTCTAAATTTGACTGTTTTATGCTCTATTTGTAGACTTGGTAAGCAGTAAATATTTCTATAAGAAAAAAACAACAACACATTAAAAATCTTACAGTTCATAAACTTTTGACTGCTAGTGTATCTTACTGACTAGCTGGCTGATCTTCTCATCAGTTGTGGATCTGGACTAAAAGCAAGGTTCAGTGCGTGAAACCTGCAAGAAATTAGGAGTCCTTGCTCCTTTCTAGCAAGGTTGCTCCAGAGGAATTGTTCTTTTAAGTAGCTGTGTAATCGGTGCTTATTATTTTTGTGACCTTCAACAACAGTGGTCATACATTATCGCCGCTCATTGCTTTTGTTTCTGTCACCTGAGAGGTGACAGCCTGATTAATGGATGGTGTTTTCGTTCACTTAAATTATCCCGTGTGATGTCTACTTAAGCCTTTGATTTCCCTGCTTTTACTTAAAAACCAGCTGCGAACACATGTTTGGCATTTGGGAGCATTGATTTCAAACACATCAAGTTGTAATTAATTGTTGCATCGATTGAGTGGACTCCAGCTTTTCAGGAGCAAGATTGATCCGGGTCAATCACGGCGATGGGCGTTTGCGTGAGTCACATTTGAACTGAAAGCCCCCGGTGGGTGTGTATTAAGGTAGAGCGTTCTACATTAGACTTCTCCAAATCCCTTTCATCTTCAAAATGTAGTCCCATTAAATCATATGCATACATGGGTGACTCGACCAAAGTAATCAACATGCAGCGATTGGTTTTCTCATCTGAGGCTCGCGCTGCACATCAAAGCCTTCAGGACTCACTACAATGAGCTTTTTGATCTCACCACTCAAATTTAGAGCCCACATGTGTGAGTTCATGTGCCCTCGTGTGCCCACGAGGTTAAAACTCGTGCACATACGCAAGAACACACATTTTTCTAACAGGGACGTGCATATATTTGTGTCACCTCATTTAGTCAATGTGAAATCAGAACTGACCCTATTTACTTACACGTTACTAGTCTTATTATGCTCAATTAATCAGTGCACATTAATACTACAAAGAAAAATGTCTGAGTAGTCTTTCATCAAAATGTAATGACTGTCTTTTCAGCTGCCGCAACAGTGGTCACCCCCATTTCATCCAAGATGTTCATGTCTTTCGTTTTTCAGTTGAAAAGAAATTAAGGTTTTTGAGGAAAATATTCCAGGATTTTCTCCATATAGTGGATTTTAATGGGCGCCAACGGGTTGAAGGTCCAAACTGCAGTTTCAGTGGTGCTTCAAAGGGCTCTACAGCTGAGGAATAAACGATCTTGTCTAGCGAAACGATTAGTCATTTACTAAAAAAATTAATTTAAAAAAAAAAAAAAAATGTATATACATTTTAACCACAATTGTTTGCTCGTAACTTACGCATTACGCAGGAAAGGCATTACTTTTTTCAGTAACGAGTAATTAAACGGTTTCCCCCGTTACAACTCTGTTACCGTTACTGACAATAAAATGTGACGTTACTAGGCCTATAATTTAGTTCACTGAAGTGGTTTTTCATTCGAGTAGGCTCTCTCGCTTTATTATCTTTATTTTACAAAAGTACATTGTTTTGTTGTTATTATGACTATACGCAAATAAAAGTAGACCCTTTTGCGATTTAAAACAATACCTTATTCTTATTTGTGAGATGCTTTTCATGTCCGTGGGTTGAAGCATCCCCAATAACGTGATATTCAGCCCCTGGAAGGTGTCTCTCACATTGTCCCACAGCAATATCAAAATAGTGTAGATTAATGTACAATGTTTTATTCATTTAACATAAAAGTCCGTTTAAGGCAAGTCATTTTACTTGCCCGCCATCTTTGAAACGCCTCTCGGGCATGGAAGTGCAGCTCCTATCTCTTTGAATGGGAAACATAAAACTCTCCTAAACGGTTCATCAAGCTTACAATTAAATTTCATATTTGAAATCACCAATGAAATCTGACAACTGCCTCATAATTGTTGTTTCCCATTCTCCAATACTGTTAAAAAGGCATATTTTTTTTTTAAGGCTAGAGCAGCCAATGCGCATGCGCAGTCATGAGCACGGGTTTAAGAACGCTGCCTGTTTCTATAGGAACTGGAGCTTCTAACAGCAGCTGCAGTGACACGATGACTTTATTAATCAACGATTGGCTCTTTCATTTAGAAGGCGGGGCTTATTCACCATATTGGGCGTTACACTTTCTCCCATTCATAAGTATAAGGAGTGCACAGTCTTCCTATATATAAAGTCTTTGAACGTGTTTAATATTGGGGGCATCCAAGTTATTTGACGTATTTGAACATTTTTTTTTTAAAAAAGTAACAATAGTTACTTTCCCTGGTAATTAGTTATTTTTCTGATGATGTAACTCAGATACTAACTAGTAACTATAACTAATTACTTTTTTTAAAGTAACATGCCCAACACTGGTGGAAGTACTGACCCAGAGTTTACAAAGTGAACTAATCGTTTCACTAGAAAAGACCCTTATTCCTCTGTTGGGATTGTGTAGAGCCCTTTGAAGCTTCATTGAAACTGCAGTTTGGACCTTCAACCTGTTGATCCCCACTATATGGAGGAAAATCCTGGAATGTTCTCCTCAAAAATCTTAATTTCTTTTCGACTGAAGAAAGAAAGACTTGGGTGACGTGGGGGTGAGTGAGGGCTTAAAATTTACCTTTCATTTGCATTGGCTTACTAGAACCCGCCCCGTTATATTTTGTCACATTTAATAATATTTTTAAACATTATAGGGGTTAAGTTGAATTTCACCTTATTATGCAATTATTTTGTGAGGTTATATATATTCAAACATTCCTTTCGTTACTGCAACTGAAATATAAAAATGGATTTAGCGTCAGTGTCAGGCCCTGGTTAATGTAAATAAAGGTTACAGCAATAATAGCATAGAAAGACAGATTTAAATAAAAACAAAAGTGGCTCTTCAATCTGCTGCAAACTCATATTCGGTTTTGGCTCCATTCTACTATGAAACACCCACATCTCACAATCCAGTCAATTCCTGACAGATAAAATGAAATGGATTGCAAATGCAGTTCTGTGTTGACTTTTAACCCAGCACTATGAAAAAAGGGCGAGTGAATACATCAAAGTTATTTATTGGAGTTTCATATGGAGGAAAGAGCTTAAAATGGATGAATCGCTGAAAGTGACATGTAGACTTATGAAAAATATCAAGACACATGAAGACCAATCAGCCAAGAAGGTGACAAATGAAATGCAACTGGGGCTTTTAGAAAAAGAAAAAAATATATACATATTTGTTGACTACGACAAGTCATAAAAACGTTTATTTTTTAAAAAGGTTAAAGATTAATTTATTCTTTCATTAATTTAACATGTTAAACTGCGCAGAATTCTTTCTGCAATTCCTTCTATCTTTTTCATAGCGCGTAAATATTACATTTAATTAAGGATCTGTGAAATACTCACAGTCTCTGTACTGTTTACATGGTCTCATCTCTAGTTCTGCCCCTTAAATCTTACAGCTTTGCCTAAAGATAATTGCGTTATTAACTCTGTTTCTCCTCCACTGATTCTCTCCCTCTTTTAGTCCGTCTTACTGATTCTTGACCAATGATCAATTATAACTTTAGGCATTGCTGAGCATTATAGGTACAAAGCACGGCCAAGCAAGACCGTGAGTACATAGACAAGAGTAGCATTGATTTATTACATAACTGTCATTGTGACATTTCACAATATCACTGTGTTTATACCTTTGATTCTCTCCAAAGGGCACTCAGATCCATCACCAAGGCAACACCGTGCTAAAGGAAGCGAACCTTTGCTACTTTGTTCTTTACCCATAATCCCTGGTACAGTAGCCCACGCAAAGTTTGGCATAACTTCATAAACAGTGTAAACTTTAAGTGAGAGAATGAAAACGACGTACCTGAAGACTTCATGTTCCGAGCTCTTCTGTTTTTAGTGCGTCATTCAGCTTTTAGAGTCCAGCTGGGTGCTGCTTCTTTCTGAGATGCTCATAATGCTGCAGCAGCTGTGTATTTATTTCACATACAAGCTAAGATTGTCAGATTTAAAAGGCAGGCGCAGATGTGTTCAACAGATCAACTGTTTGACTATCTTATCGATTGCAGAACTTCGTAATCTCAATACCTCCGCTGCCTGTCTCAGGAGAGAGCAAACACGAAAAAAAAAGAAAAATCAAGTAAATACTGGAGTGTAATCGTTCAGTTACTGATATTTTGTAGCATCCCCTTGTGGGTCAGTCAATGGCTGCTTTGTATTGATTTCAGTCTGGCCTAATGTTTGTATTTTATAGCGCTGCTCTTATGGGAAAGCACCACTCGGGATTGACTGAAACGCGAATCGGTTTTTGTATTTATAGTTCCTTCACCGATACAGAACATGGTAAAAATATGTATCTGAAGGCCTATCCGGGGGAAAAAACAACTATTACCTTAATAAACAATTTAGCACAAGCAGTCTTTTTCTTTGTCAAAAAAGGGTTTTATGTTTCTTATAATACGTCTTGTTTACTTGTATTTGTGAGCTTTGGAAAACTAGACGCTCACCCTTTGACCTGTCCTGAATTATGAGACCTGTGAGTTCACAACTTCAGCCCCGTTTATTTTTCTAACCCTCACAAGAGATGTCTAGGTTATATTTTACCCCTAAATCAAAAGAAAAATATCATATTTTTGCATTTTATAAAAACTCTACTTGTTCAGTTACATGTATAATGTTGTGTAACATATACACTCTAAAAAGTGCTGGGTTATTTTTTTAACCCAAATGCTTGGTTCAGCTTGTTGGGTCATTTTAATGGGTTATTTTTAATATTGGGTTATCTTTTCTACCCAACTGCTGGGTTGACAAAACAACCCAGCTGCTGAGTTACAGTCAGTGCACGGGCCTTTAGCACTTCCAATTTGGTGCACTTGTTCAACGAAATAAAGGTTTGTATACATTTTATTTTATTTATAAAGTCTTTACTGTGCTGTAAATGATATTATTTTACACAATGCAACATACAACGACGAGATGTTAGTCAGCTGCGTCAGCAGTCGTTTGATGAAAACGCCTTTTGCCTTGGATAACATAAATTGATTTTATTCATTTTAATACTGAATTTAATTTAATTTGAGGTTAACATATGTTCTCTAACCTTAAAGGGGTCATAGGATGCCCATTTTCCACAAGCTGATATGATTCTTTAGGGTCTTAATGAAAAGTTTATAATATACTTTGGTTAAAAATTCTCAATGGTTGTGTAAAACAACACCCTTTTTACCTTGATAAAATCAGCTCTGCAAAAATCATCTCATTCTGGTCGAGGCTGCTTTAAATGTTAATGAGCTCTGCTCGCCCCGCCCCTCTCTTCTCTCTGTGGAGAGACGAGCCTGTTTACTTTAGGCACATTTAGTCACTAAACTTGCTAATAAGCACATTATCAGGAAAGGCGATCGCAAAGATTCATAAAAAAACCCTTATACTCACTTCTGCTGTAGGTGAAGCTGGATCATGAATGATTTGCACGAACATAGACACATTTATGTAGATCGGGAGGTGCATTCCCTTCACAAACAAACGTAATCTACTGCATCTTCAGCGGCTCAGATGTCGGGAGTAAATCACAACCACTACATTCATTATTACATCCAGCAACACAACACCTCAATCGCTCAATCTGAGATATTCTTGTCTAACTCACATCCCTGCTCTGGCAACGAAACAAAGTGGGGGCGGACTGTGAGAGCTCATCTGAGGTAAAATGCTCACGTCGACATCGTGGGAGCGGCCTCTGTCTGTGTGACGCCACACAGGCATCTGAGAACGGCTCGATTTGAAAAAAGGGAATATTATTTTTACAGATTAATTAAAAACCACTGCATGGATTTTTATCATTATAGGGTAGATTTGTGCATAGACTGCCAACACACATTAATGTTCAAACAACATGTAAAAGTGAACTTAGCATCCGATGACCCCTTTAATATTGTATGTTTTTGGGCATGTTATGGAGCTACGAGTGAAGCACAAGGTCATCACTGGCTTAGATTTTGCCGACACACTGGCACGAGAACTAGCACTATTTCGGTGAAAAGTGATTACAGAGAACGGTTGAATACACTTAAATTAAAATGCTACTTTTAAATGTTTCCTTTTTTTAAAAAATAAAAAAATGCTTGTTAAACTAATTTAAATGTATGTAATATTTTAAACCAAGCTGTATTCAACCAAATAAATGCCCCTATGTTGCCCCTATAATTCTGTGTGACTTAATTTCCAGTCCATTTTAAGACAGCAATATAATACTTATTAATAGTTTTTAAACAATAGTTGACTTAAATAAAATAACCCAGCATGTTTGGTAAAAACATTTAACCTAACCAGCTGGGTCAAAATAATCCAGCATGTGTTTTGTCCAGTATTTGCCCAGTGCTGGGTTGCCAAATAACCCAAGTTGGGTTGTTCTTAACCTAGCATTTTTTTTTTAGAGTGTACACACACATACATGCTAAAAATGCTAAAAATTATATAAATAAATAAATAAATAAAAATCAGACACATAATTACTAGAAGCACGTAGTGTATATATATATATATATATATATATATATATATATATATATATATATATTCATCATGGACAGTACATGGTTTTAATGTTACAACATATTTCTGTACCACAAAACAAATTGCAAATGTACTGGTTTCCACAAAAATATTAAGCTGCATGTTTTCAACATTGATAATAATATATGTTTTCGAGCACCAAATCACCATATTAGAATGACTTCTGAAGTATTGTGAGACACTGAAGACTGGAGTAATGATGCTGAAAATTCAGCTTTGCATCACAGGAATAAATGACATTATAAAATACATAATAGGAAACAGTTATTTTAAAATGTAATAATATTTCAAAATTTTTGCTGTATTTTTAATTCAATTAATGCAGCCTTGATGAGCACAAAAGACATATTTAAAAACCCAATATTGAAATAAAGTCTTGAAATAAAAAAAAGAGTCTTTGTGCTACCTAGAATGGCTTTTGTTTTGATTTTAAAGTAAAGTATGATCAGATATTTCATATCTTTTATCCCTCTATCTCTTCTCCATTATCTGTCCTTTTTGCTCTGCATTCCTCCATCTTTCTCCAACTTTGACAAACGCTAACTATAAAGCGCAGCAGCAGCAGGAAGGAGTGTGATGGCCATGTTGATGAAGGTCTTTTGGAAAGAGTTCAGGAGACACAGCCTCTGATTTACATGACAGGGGCTGTAAATGGCGCTCTAATTTGCATGCTGATGTATGTCCGGCAGCAGATACATGTCATCACTCTGCCAAGATCTTCAGACACAGTCTCAAAAAAGAAGAAGAAGAAAAAAAAAAAAAAAAAAAAAGAAAAAGCTTGACGCAAGTGTGTAAAAATGTATCTTAAAATATTCCACACAAAGTAACTGCACATAAAAAAAAACTCTTGTTTTGAAGACGTCTGAAACTCTGCAAAGCCAGACCCACTTCTTTCTCCTGTAGAGATGTGAACCGCCCACTAGACACCCAGAAATATCATTGTGTTGCTTAGCAGCTCTGTTGGCTCCCCAGGTCTCATTGAACCAATGGAGCAGACGTAATGGCTTAAAATTCTCACATTTATCTCAGGGCAGCCTGTCTGTTGTTCCGGTTTAAAGGGGGTTAGAGCCGATAGTGGATTGAGGACACGGCACTAATGCGTTTGAGGAGGGAATACTGCGATGTTAGGACCATAGACATGTTAAAACTAAAACTGACCCTTGAGTGTTTGAGATGTGCAAGCTCCATTAAGCTCTTAATGCTGCAGTCATTTTAGAAAATAACGTTAATCTCTGACTTTCTCTCATCCTCCCTTCTTCTGTCTGTTCCTATACCTCCATCTCCTGGGTCCTCTTTTACTGTCACCTAGTTTTCTCTTCACGTTCAGCATATTAAGTAAAAAAAAAATGTGGAATTCGATTTGTGGTTCTGTTTATGGATTCTGGGGAGGACCTGGTCAGCGCTGACAGCCATGAGCCCAAATTACTCCTACATCCACTCTGACCAGGCCACGGGCAGAAATGTTGAATCTCATTACTGTGTGCCTCAGTCTGCTCTCGTGAGGGGACTCGAAATATGCTTCACCTAAAATTAAAGTTTGAGAATGAATGCAATGTTTTTTAAACGTGATTGAATATGACATGTCATTTATGAATGCCTTGTATGAAAGCTCCTGAACTGTCAGCATAGCTGAATTGTTCACAATAGCTCTCTTCCAAAGCCTAGCGAAGCCCTGTCTACTCTCATTGTAGGCACCGAACTAAAACGTAGGTATCTGAGTACTCTACACAGGCAAATGAACCACAGAGGACACTCTTCTGACAACTGATTGCAATGGAGCCTAGGTAACTACGGTGCAAGTATTTTTTTTTTTTTTTAAGTTATATTTATGGGCACCTTTATTATGAGAGGACAGTGGAGAGCTGACAGGAAAGTAATGGGAGGAGATAGGGGAACAGGATCGGCAAAGGACCTTGAGACGGGATTCGAACTCAGGTCACCGTGAGCGCAGTTGGGCTATGTGTCAATGCACTAACCACAAGGCTATGGGCGCTGACAAATTAGTATTGCTGACATTCATTACATCTGCATATGGAACTGCATTGAGATACCCATATCTGCAACATACAGGACTTTGAAAATTAAAATTCCAAAAGAAAAGTTTATTAAGAACAAGAATTTGTTGGAAAAAGAATATTTATGGCACTCAAACAGGTATGAGCAATGCAATCGTTTTGATAGAGGGTAACAAGATACATTTCTAGTGTTATTATTTGTTATTCAGAACTTTCTTTTTAAAAAGAATTGTTAAATTGTTTTTGACCTCTCAAAATGTGTACAGTAACACACTTTTCATTTTGGCATCTTCATTTGTATGGTCCTGTATGGTTAAGTTCCAGAGATATTGCAATCTCTATAATGCTCCAGGAGTAAATTGTTAAATTGTACACATTTTCAGTGGTCACTTTGCATTCAGCTGATACATTTTTCTTTCAAAGAGGAAGGTCTGAATAACAAATAATGTTAAAACTAGAAAATGTATCTTGTGTCCTTCTATCAAAACAACTGCATAGAACATACCTTTAGGAGTGTCATAAATATTCTTTCAAATAAAGTTGGCATGCCTGTAACTCAAAAAGTATTAAAGATATCTTAACACCCTTTTAGATTTTGGGTCTTAATAAATTTTCCTTTTGACATATTCAGGCCTTTAGGTGGTTCAGTTCCAGAGATATTGCATCTCAATATTGCTCCAGGAGTAAATTGTTAAATTACACACATTTACAGTGGTCAAAACCTAAACGTGCATCACTTTGCATTCAGCTGATACTTTTTTGCCTTTCAAAGAGGAAGGTCATGCCTTTATGAGTGTCATAAATGTTATTTTTCCAAAGTTTCCTTGCCTGTAACTCAAAAAGTATTAAAGATATCTTAATGCCCTTTTAGATTTTGGGTCTTAACCATCTTTCCTTTTGGCATATTCATTTGTAAGGCCTTTAGGTGGATCAGTTCCAGAGATATTGCAATCTCAATATGGCTCTAGGAGTAAATTGTTAAATTGCACAGATTTACAGTGGTTAAAAACCAAATGTGGGTCACTTTGCATTCAGCTGACACTTTTTTCCCCCAAAAAGGAAGGTCTGAATGACAAATAACATTAAAACTAGAAATGTATCTTGTGTTACCCTCTATCAAAACAATTGCCTAGAACATACAGTAGCTTTCGGAGTATTCTTTTTCCAAAGTTTGCATGACAGTATCTTAGAGAGTATTAAAGATATCATAATGCCATTTTAGACTTTGGGACTTAACAAACTTTCCTTTTGGCATCTTCATTTGTAAAGTGGTATTTGGTTTAGCCGTATCTCAATATTGCTCCGGGAGTAAATTGTTAAAACCCAAAATTTAAAAGGGCATTAAGACACCTTCAAAACTTACAGGCATGCAATCTTTGGAGAACTTCAAAAGTTATTTTCCCCCTTTTTTCCAATGAACAAAGATTGCTAAAGTAAACAGATTTTACTAATAGACATACCAATCTCTGTGTAAAAATATAATGAGGCTGCAATCTTTCTAATGTAATTTTAACCCCCTGTAATTTGGCTCATAATTTCAGGTGAACATATTGGATTACTCAGTAAATATACATCCATGAAATTTTGGCTTTCATCACTATTTTAATCATTCTTAAGAATAATTGTTGACAAAATCCAAAATTTGAACCAGGAACTGGTCGAGTAAATTGAATGACCCTATCAATATAATTTTGCCAAACCTAAAAGAAATGCATATTATTATTAATAGTAGTAGCATGTCCATGATGCCCGTTTTAAAACACAGCTTAGGTTTATCAATGCAAAAATGTTCAACAGTCAATTTCTCTCCTATGTGAGAATCCAGAAGTTGCATTACGCAACTACACCGCATACTAGTCATTAGCTCCTATATAGTAAAGCAGGTCAGCAGTGCCCTGAGCTCCACAGATCCTGAGTCAGCCTGTGACTGTTAACCCCAGTGGAAAGCTCAGTCAATGCAGGTCTCATAACCACTGACCTCCAAACGTCCAGGGGTCAGGTTAAAACAACCCAGACCCAGCCATTAGGAGCAAGTTATATCCTCAAAAGACCCATCATCAAACTGGAAAGCTGAAATAGTCATCAACCAAAGCAAGGTCTAAAAATGTGTCGTGGCAGTTTATTTGTGTGTTTTGCTGCATAGACATTTCCCATAATAAGCTGATATTGCACTCCTTCAGGTAAAGGTGGCAGAGGAGGACGAAAAGAGAAAAGTTACACTACATCAATTGTAGCACATTTGTGTGTGCGCGCATGCATCTCAGTTCTGATTTTCAATTCGTCTGCGTCAATTTTTTGTGCCGAACGACAATTTATGTGGCATGTTTTACATGAGAGTTCTTGCTTTTCTACACCTGATTCCCTGGCTTGCGTTATGAAATATTCATTCCGACGTGTTTGTTCACTTTCATTTCTTGGCAACATTTTGACAGGAAAGCCGCCAACCCTCAACCAATCGTGATTCATGTGGTATTTCCCTGTGGCCCCTCCAGATATCTGCAGACAAGATATTTCTGCTGATGCTGTATTTGGGTCGGGGAGAGCCTATTCCAGCCCCCTTCCGCTTTTCAAAAAATAAAAAACCTCTATGGCTATTTATAGGTATAACAACATGCCTTATTTTCATCAATAGTGTCCAAATCGAAATCAACCAATAAGACGATGACTTTAAAATAAACATAAAAGCATTCAGTGACATATGACACAAGGCGGCTTTGTACTACTATGCAAAGTCTTATTTCTAGCGCATTTTCAGAAGTATTTTGTGAAATAGTTCTGGACTTGGGTGCCCATTATTGCTGTTATCGTTCGTCTTGCCCTATAGACTCAGTTAAACCACACGTTTGACCTAGGGGTGAAGCCGAGCCATTGATTCTGCTTATCTAATGTGCTTTTTTTGTTTTCACACTTCAATTGATGGGTTTTGTGTACCATCAATAATTTAGTCAGAGATTAATTTCACTGTAGAATTACGTGTTGGAAAAGCTTTCAGCAATCAGATAACATTTATAAGGTCTCGGTCGAACTGGAGCAGGGAAAGATTGGGAACAACACGCATATGCTTTATCGAGCCAAACCTCATCAAATTCCCCTCAGAGTTGCCCAGTCGAATGGCTTCGTCATTTCCCTTTCAGCAGAACCCCCCCAGCTTTCCTTCATTACCCACAAATACTGCTGCTCAACCCTTATTGAACAGTCCTAATAGTCCTCCCACCCGGTTTCTATCTATAGTGCTGCCGCTGACAGGGGTTTGCGTTCCGGTTTAATCCTGCGTCTCTGAAAGGCAGTGTGCTCGGTAAGCAGATGTGCTGAAAGTCACTGTGCAGTAGTTGATGGATTAGCCAATGAACACCATACGATGACAGCACTCATTTGATCTCATCTGCACGGGTTTACACTTATCAGACAGAAATGAATTTGATTTAAAGGTCAAATAAGAGTGTCAATGATTAAGAGAAGTAAAAACACATGCGCCCTTAGTTCTTATGACTTTTGAATGCAAAAGAGTTTCTCTTTTGCATTAAAAAAAAACGTCTTGACAATATGTTTCCATCACCCTGTTTTTATGTGCATTTTGAAGTATTGCATCAAAAGCGAGTGATGGAAACGCCACATTTCCAATAAAAATCCCATAATTCGCAAAAAAGTTTTTACGCTCGCTTGAGGTGGTTTTTGACTTGTACGAAAAAGAGTTAATGCGAATAATAGGAGATGGAAACGTATTTGCCGAATAAATTTCTCCATACACATTAATAAAGCCATCTGACTTTGCGCTATGGATCGGTAAAACCCATCTAACCTGTGGACCGATCTCGTTACACAGCATCTGAAATGTTATGGTCATTCTGAAGGCCTGAGCAAAGTCTGTCGTCAAAGTATTTCTGTATGATTACCTCCCAGAACTGTCTTACACAACTGCGTTCCCAAACAGCAGACATCCTATTCTGAAAGAAATGATCACATTTATTGTGTTTTGTCTGCTTGCTCTGAGGCGCAAGTAATTTATTATATATGAAAATTACTGTATTCAGTGGTTTCTCTTCTCTTTTCTTAGTAATATTTAGTGTCAGTTTATCAGAAAGTGACAATTTTGTTCTCTTTGACTTGTTGGATGGAAACGGTGCTTATTCACAAATGTTTTATGCGATATTTTTGCGCATATCGTAAGTTAAATTCTCAACATTGGATGGAAACCTGGCTAATGTGAGGGCAAAATTAAAGTTAACCAGTGACCAGTGAAGTTGAAGTTAAATTACTTTTTTTTTTCCTCATAATAAAAAAAAAGTTCTTAATGGTTTTCTTTTCAAATTAATTTTTTTAATGACGCTACTTATAGGATTAGTTCACTTCCAGATAAAAATTTATTGATAATTTACTCACCCAATGTCGTCCAAGATGTTCATGTCTTTCTTTCTTCAGTCAAAAAAAAAGGTTTTTGAGGAAAACATTCCAGGATTTTTCTCCATATAGTAGACTTCAATGGGGGATCAACGGGTTGAAGGTCCAAACTGCAGTTTCAATGCAGCTTCAAAGGGCTCCACACAATCCCAGCTGAGAAAAAGGGTCTTATCTAGTGAAACGATCTGTCATTTTCATTTTCTTGGAATAATCACGCATGACGTAGGCTGAAGCACCGACCCAGCATTTAAAAAGCGAACGTGCAAAGAAAATCAAACACCTTTTACAAAAAAAAGGTAAAACAACGATGTTGGGTGATTTAGTTGGAGTGACTTTTCCAAAGTGATTACATAATGTGCATCACAGAGCAAGTGCAAGTATATACATTTTAATTTTGTTTGTTTGTTTTTGTTTTTTTCAGAAAATGAACGATCGCTTCGCTACACAAGATCCTTATTCCTTGGCTGGGATTGTGCAGAGCTCTTTGAAGCTGCAATGAAAACTGCAGTTTGAACCTTAAACTCGCTGGCTCCCATTGAAGTCCATTAAATATACTGTAGAGAAAAATTCCGGAATAATTTACTCAAACACATTAATTTTTTTTTTGAATGAAGAAAGATATGAACATCTTAGATAGCATAGGGGTGAGTGAATTATCAGGACATTTTTATTCTTAAAGTGAGCTAATCCTTTAATGATTTTTTTTCAACAGGATACTTGTATTACCCTGAACGTATTGATTATTGACTCAAATTATTGACTTGATTTTTTTACTTTAAATTTTACTTAATAATATTATGTAGTTTTGAATAAATCAATACATGTAATAAATCAAACATGCAATTTCTTTGATCCCAAAGATATTTTGCAATACCAGAAAAAAAAATCAAAAATATACCAATGGAAGTAACAAGTACAATTTGAGCTCAAGTTGTCAACAAGGCTGAATACAGAATCTGTTAGTCAATATTAGACTGGCCCATCAAAGTGTCATTTTGTACAAACATCAATAAGAACTAGAGGTCTTCAGATGAGTTTCTCTAATAAGTCCCTACAGAAAGATAATAGAATGGATTGATCAACAGCCTTGAGCTGGAGACATTTAGAGACCTTGATAGGGGGAATTTACTCAAGACCGCTTTAATTCAATTGGCATCAATCCTGTTTACACTGTTTTTTGTCCAGGATAGCTCACAGTGAGGTCATCTTTAACACACAAGAACATAAGAACTTAATGAAAAGCTAGTGAGATTTCACCAATCAGAAATCACAAAGACCACAGGCTTGTTTCATAAGCTATATAACGTGTGGTTCTCATTGACAGCACTATATGCCTAAAATGTATCCAGGAAGCTAGAAACTAACTTAAAGCACACTGATGATATCTTTGAGTTTTCTCCTCTCTGATACATAGATTCACAGCAGCCACTTCCTAGAACATCAGCAGCATGATGAATAACCAGATCCCTGCAAAAACCTCAATCAATCATATGTGAACGTTTCCAGTTCCTGCAAAACACTTCTGCGTGTACCATGTGCGTTAGCAAATCCGATCAATGAAGAGATCTCCATCTCCTACACGTCTAAGTGTGGCTGATTGATGGTTTCATTCGAAAGCTGCCTGAAGCTGTGGAGCTTAAAACACACTTATGATATTCAATGTTAAAAACAGCTGATGAATTACAGAGTAAACTTGTGTGACTTCGCCAAGACAGCGGAGCCGTTAAGGCCAACATTGATGTTTTTATGGAAATGACTTCTTTATTTACATAAAATGATAAACATTTAGGTATCTGGGAGCCTGCCAGAAATGCAGAGTGGAACTTGGCAAGGCTTTTCTGAGTATCACTTTACTTTAGTTCTCGGAAGCTGCTCATTAGCTTGTACTTTGTTGAGACCGAGTTGCCCTATTAAGTGTGGGCATCAAGTTTTGTTAAGTCTCATTGATGGTTGGCATTATCACGGGACCGTTAGTGACTTGAACACAATGAAGAAGAACCGTTTTGGCTTCGTCTAAGTTAAAGGCAAAGGAGCATTTGTTGGACACAGCTGCCTGCAGAGCTTTAAGAGTAAAAAACTGTATAAAAGGGCAGCTATTCTTTATTGCTGGCTATGAGCCACCTGACCTCCTGTTAAAGGAAGCCAGAGGAAGTAAACTTGTCTTTATACTTTAAAAGCAGTCCACAGGGTAAGGTCCTGAGAAAGCCCCACAAATCAGTGTTTTTTCCGCCTTGTTGCTTCATCCCGTTGTAAATGAGATGTTCCTCTGAGGACTCGTGCTCCATTTCATATGCAGATATTATTCTTAACGCCAACACATGTCTTTCTCCAGATGTCTCTGGGAAGGAAAGGTGACAGACGTTTGTGCAGTTACTCATCCCTAAATAGGCCCGAGAGGAATGGAGTCTGAATGAAAGATGACCCGGGTAGGTGGATGGCCTAAAGTCTCCCATTTAAGATCAAAGAGAAGCACATCGGTCTTTAAAATCGAGAATGCTGTAGATGTGTCTTACATTAAAATGGCTAATGGAGCTTTGGTTGCATAGCATAAATTGACTACTACAACACAAGACCACGCAGGAAAAAAAAATTGAATTACGGTAAAGGATTTTTTTTTAAAGCCAAATGAAACCAACACAAAGAGTATATTTCTTAAAGCAGGAACACGAAAAAAAAAAATCAAATTAGCATGTGTGTGTGTTTAAACCATGCTGCTGGGTAAGTATAGCTGAGAAAACATGCTGAGTTAATCTAACCAAGCAAGCTGGATTGCGCGCATTTAACCCAGCAGGCTGGGTTACTCAATTAACCCAGCTGGTAGCTTATATTGGCTATAATGCTGGGCTAATTTGACCCCATAAAATGGTCATTATTTTCATTTTTCTTTCAGATAGATCTGTAAATTGGATCTACAAAGAGTAAGAGTTAATTGAAATAGACCTTACTTTTTAGACCTACATGAAATTGACCGTTTGCAAAAACCCCGCCCTCCTTAGTTACTAGTTACTCTGTCCGATAAGCAATGCCACTCTTACACTACACATGTTCTCACGCAGTGAAAAATACATCGCAAAAGAAAAAGGAAACTGACAACATGCCGACAGACAAGACAGAGAATCTTACTTCTGGTATGAAACAAGGTCTGAAAAGCTTTAAAATGTCATTTTTGTAAGAAATTCGAACAATAAATACCGTTCTATGGCTCTTAATATGTTGTGATCACTGTATTGTTAGATCAGTTGACAAGTGAACCGATCGTCTTTCTTATTACTTAAAGCATAAAAAACATGAATGAACATCAGAACCTATTTTATTTCAACCAGAGAAAGACATTGGTACACACAGTTTTTCAAGCTAAAGTCCATCCAAGTGGACTCTCAGATTCAACGTCATGATTGGTCAGATGGCCTGTCAATCAAGCTTTGCAAAGGGTCAATTACACTTAAGAGTTCATATAAAATCATACATGGATAAGCACATTTAAATAATAGCGAGATAAAATTATTTGTAGTTGATGATAGTTTAGTAGGGTCCTATGAAATCAGTTTTATGAAATGAACAAAACGATGAAATATTTCATTTTATTTTCCCCAAATTCTGTGTTTTCCATTAATTTTCTGGATTCAATTGCATGGTTTCATTAAATTGTAATAATTAAAAGCATCTCTAATTAACAGATTTTTATAATAAATTTATCTTGTTTTTATTTATCAGAAATACTATGTTATGTTTTTCTGGAAAATAAATTCTGGTAAATACTTTTTCTGGAAAAAATTCCTTAAAAAATAATGTTTTAATAGTAGTAGTACTATAATTACATTAAAAATATTGTTCTGTCACAGTTTCTTCAAGTTAAACCAAACTTTTATTTTGACAGGTTGATGTGAAGACCTTTGTGATAATAGATTTTCTCAAAAGAAATGGTAAAATGCTTACGAAGTGACTCTCAGAGCAGTTTTAGAGATTGTTTGTGTGTTTATGTACTCATATTTTGTAGTATATTTTAGTATGTCTGTGTAGCACTGTAAACAAAACATTCATTCACACAGAAACACAGAATATGCAGGATTCATATTTAAATAATATTTTTTTTTGCGGCTTAATATTTGCAGACACTAGTCTATATCATTTTTTGGTTTAAGTGTACCTATCTATTTTTTGATTTATTCATCCAAAATTTGGAAAATTTCATGACATTCTGCGTTATGCAGAAAATTCTATTTTTCTGACTGGACCACGTTTACATGATTGCAGAAATAATAGGGCCCTAATTTAGTAATTTAAGGTTATGAAACATTCATTAAAAGTCCATAAATTGTTTTATTTTATTGAATTTGAATGAATTTGTCTCTAAAAATATTTAAATATTCTTTAAAAACAGTAAAATAAAAATGGGTGATGGGTGATATATCTGTGTCAGTATAAAATTAACTGGCAAATAATGTTCAAGCAATATTCATGCTTGCAAAGAAAAAAATAAATAAAATGGCTTTACTTTGTGTCATCTCCTCTGTCAGACATTGAAGTTTTCCCTTAAAGCAAGTGAAACCTCCCACCAGTGGCACAATGACACAGCACAACTAGATTTCCCCCATTATGACCACTGAAGATGTGAGTGCGACGACTGCTTATTTCAATGGGAGCAAATTCAAGCTATTTTCACCAAAAAGCCAAAGCTTCCATTCCTTCAGCAGCCATACTGAATGTTACACTTTCTCCCATTCTCCCAAATGAACATCTGCTGCATCGTTGGCATTGTTGTGTCTTGTACACAAAAGTCACCATCGTTCAACAGCTACAGCAGAAACACAATTGCCATCAAGTTAGCCAAAAGCCTGAGGTGCCTTTCCTGCCCCAGATTCTCAGCCTCAGGATTGGGTAGGGGAATAGATCAGATTAGTTAATTAGACAGATTTGAGCTTGTTAATTCTTGTCCCAGAGTCTTCAGACATGTTCCTCATCCATCTGGTAAATGACCCAAGAGAAGATGTGGTTTAATCGTCTCCCTCTCTCTGTACATCTTAATTAACTGCAGCTCCCTCCTCTTTACTAGATTTCAGCTGAGGCCTGAAAGCAAATTGCGTATATATGGGATTTTTTTTTTTCTTGCGTCACAAACATTCTGGTTCTGTTTGGAAGAACACCTGTTAGAGAGAGATGGATATGTTCAACACTGAGCACTAGCTTACTACATTCTGTACAGGGTATGTATACATATATATATATATATATATATAAACTACCACGTTACATAACATAGGAAAGGATGTTTGGAAAAACTTTTCAGAGACTATAGTGTTTATTTAGTTTACCTGAGTATTAGATTCGGAGGTAAAATATAAAAACATCATATTTTATAATTCATAATTTTACAAACCTGACAAAATTTTTCCTTGAAATTCTGTCTTAAAGAGATTTCACCTTCTATTTTCACCATTTATTTTCAGAACACAAATTAAGATATTTTGCTGAAATCCAAGAGCCTTCTGACCCTGCATAGACAGCAACACAACAACCACGTTCAAGGCCCAGAAAGGTAGTAAGGACATCATTTAAATAGTCCATGTGACATCAGTGGTTCACCTGTTATAAAGCTATGAGAACACTTTGTGTGTGCAAAGGGAAAAATAAAATTCAACCATTTCTTCCGCCTTCAATGCATGTTCATGAAAGAGGAACAGAAGAAATTTACTAAAAGGTAGTAAATGTCCTTACTACCTTTTTGGGCCTTGAACATTTCAGTTGCATTGCTGTCTATGCAAGGTCTAAAAGCTCTCAGATTTCATTAAAAAAAAAAATTAATAATAATTTGTGTTCTGAAGATGAAAAAAGGTCTTACGGGATTTGACGACATGAGGGTGAGTAATAAATGACAGAAGTTTAATGTTTGGGTGAATTATCCCTTTAAAATAAATATGTGACCCTGAACCACAAAACCAGTCATAAGTAGCACAGGTATATTTCTAGCAATAGCCAATAATACATTGTATGGGTCAAAATGTTTTTTCTTTTATGCCAAAAATCATTAGGATATTAAGATTACGTTTTATGAAGACATACTGCAAATTTCCTACCATAAATATATCAAAACTTAATTTTTAATTAGTAATATGCATTGCTAAGAACTTCATTTGGTCAACTTTAAAGGCGATTTTCTTAATATTTTGATTTTTTTGCACAGATTCCACATTTTCAAATAGTTGTATTTTGGCCAAATATTGTCCTATCCTAACAAACCATACATCAATGGAAAACTTCATTATTCATTCATTCAGCTTTCATGTGATGTATAAATCCCAGTTTAAAAGATTTGACCCTTATGACTGGTTTCGTGGTCCAGGGTCACATATATTATGCAGGTTACATGATTGTGCCAGTAGGTGGCAACAATAAGTGATTATCTTTAGGTGAGTCATTGAATCATTGATTTAATCATTCATTCTAAACACAGATTCTTTCAGAAATTAACACTGTAGTGTGTTATTGGACATGTACATCATTTCTGCCGTGTCTTGGTTTAGAAATAGTCGCGAAGCAAACATAATGAACAGGTAAAACAGCTGGCAATATTGTGCCCAAAATGCAACTTATTTAATATTAACTTGTTTACTGAACTGCTGTATAAGCACACAGTTTGTGCTTTTTTTCCAAATGTCAGCACACCTGTGATTACCTGCGGCACTCGGGCACTCCTGCTTATGTGAAATTGCTTAAATCTGACACAATGACATTCATTCATTTTTAATTGTAACTTTAGCTACAAATATGCTGAAGTACATTTTGACTCAGACTCTAGCACTGCACATTATAATATAATATATATACTACAGACTATCAAGTTTTTTCTGAATTGACTTTTCAGTGGAGGTATTTCTTAAGAAGTCATTTCTTCACTCCAATTCACGTTTTCCATCACAATTTTGACATCTCCCCTCTAATGCTGAAACAACCATTTATACAATGCGGCAAGTGTATGTGATTGTTCAAAACGCATGAATTTGCTGCATCCGTTTGGCTGTCAGTTGCTAAGCATCTAGCCATAACATTCTAACACCACGTGTATATAAGTGTGACTTTGTAAGAGATCTGAGTCTGAGCGGTGGTGATTGTGTCCGACTGCGTCAGTTGCATCCTGTAGTGTAGCAGCTGGGGAGAATGAGGGGCCTGGGAAGACCACTGCAGTGGCACCACACACCAAACCCTCCTCCCTAACCAGGCTAATGAGTTCTGATGCTAAGCGTGCACAGTGGCAGGGTCATTTTGCAAAGAGACAAGAGGCAGGGGCAAGGAAACGTTTACTTATTTAAATGGAAAGGTCATTAGTGCAGAGACACAGAGGGCCTTTGACAAATGAAGTCAAAGCCACTTAGTGTCCGTTCCTCAAGCGAACGACCGTATAATACATAAAACCACACTCAACTGCTTTGGGGCTCAGTACACGCGCTTAGGGACGGCACACTGAACTTCCTTCTGCTGTAGTTCCCAGAGATGGAAATGAATTGCTCCCTCATGTTTAATTTTTCATTATATTGCCATTTTACACTAAACAGCGTAAAAGATTTAATTTAGTGAAAAGGTAATGTGTTTTCTCTTCGCTGTTTGAGTAATTAGATTGGTAAGCCGTCATTAGCACGCTCTCTGTATAACACACACAGCATCAGGCAGCGAGAGAACCGACTTCTCACCACAGTCACACACTTATCTAAATGAGGACATACCTATTTACTCTATTGTTTTTATATACAGCTAATTATAACAGCTGACTAACCCTAGTCTCAGCCTTAGACGTCACACCCACGGACCGTTGGCTGAACTTCCGATGCATACGGAACACAAAAGTTGTCTAGTGTCTAGTTCATTTTCAATGGAAGACATGCGGAAAGCGGCAAACCGCGGGCGCCCGAAATTCCTGCCGCTTCCATGAGCAAACAACTGACTAAAATATATAATAAAATAGATAATAACTGTTTAAAATATATGTAATAAAATATATAAATATAAATATAACTGTGTAAAATATAACTGGAACATCTCAGTGTTCATTTTTGCCTAAACTATCCCTTTAACTTTCAACGTTCTTTCTAATTCACAAAACTCTGAAAATAACAGGAAATGATACATCTGATCTTTAAATACATCTGATTTTTGGACACTTTGGTACATTTCGAACTGAAGTTTAACCGAAGCTTAATTATCATCTAGACACGGCTCATAAAACAGATTTTATCGGGACATCTGGTCACCCCATATCCAATCACTGCACAACCAGATGAGTACAGTATCGGAGGGATTCTCACTATCTCTCTGTTTCTCTCTCTCTCTTTTTTCAGAAGCTTGTGCTGAGTTTCCTCAGGCAGTGATACTACAGCTGTCACATAGGACATTTCCACCCGTTACATGCCACGCACACACATACAGAGCACATGGCGGTCACACGCATGTTGCCCAACGGGAAACACGTGTCAAGGGTTTGTTTTAGATGCTGCTGATGGTTTTCCAAGTGGTGTGTGTGGGTTTGTGTATATGTTTGGGAAAGCCCATCTAAAAAAAAAGAGAAGGAAGTTCCTTCTCAGCTTCTTTATTTGTCAAAGAATCTAGACAAGAACGTCTCATTCTGTCACAATCCAAAACCCAGAGCTAGGCTGAGCAGAAATAGCACACAAATTGTAACATATTCAAATGCATTCTAGCTCTCAATATAGCAGAAAATCTTTTTCTTCCCTACATTTTCATATTTTACTAATGTTAGACATAATGTTTTCTTATGTATCAGGAGAAGAAACATTGAACGCTTTCTTACAAGTCCTAATGGCTAAGAGGTCAAGGTCAAAGACTGCATTTAGGCTGCTAATGCCCACACTACCAGAACCATCCATTCCATTATATGCTCTTATATCTGTCTGCCTTTCAGAGAGATGATTAGAAATCACTTACTGAGCGATGCCCCGGGCCCTTTGATGGCCACTGATTAAAGTCTCCATGGTGCAGGGCCACGGTCACGACCTTTGCTCTACCAGCTCTTGATTATGAAAAATCAGCTAGCTAAAAGATGCCTGATGAAATGCAATACAGAAAAAAACAGCATTAAAAAAACAATAATCCCTCCCCAAGCCCCCATTCACTCTCATTTGCAAAGAGTTCAAAGGAAATGACAACGAGCGTCAGCCATTAACTAATAGGAGGAGGACAGCTTTTGATGCCTGCCAGTGTCCTCCATACAGTAGCACTGGAGAATGTTTACCTGCTGTACATAAATTGCAGAAATTGCTTGTTCTAATGACCTTCAGAGAAAAAGAAAGAGAGTTTGAGGAAAAAGAGAGCCATTTTAGTGATGCTGAGATCAGGCATTTTAGCGAGTTCATCTAAGATGCAGTGGAGAAGGAAATTGATGGCTATTTGATGTCATCCTTTTTCTATTATTAAATCATTTCTCCATATTATTCAATTGGAATGGTCTTAATCTGTGGAACAGGACTGGTTGTATTTTGGATTAGAGGGTAATCTAATTTAGTCACCCTAGAGAGCTGTTGTTTTCCTTCCCAGCAAAATGATAAACTTTCCAGACGTTAAAAATGAGCAGGCATTTTAAAAGTGGGCAAAAGCATCTGGCAGACAGGCATATTATCATATCAGCAAAGAAAGCAAAACATATAATCATTATAAGTCAGGCTAGCAGTAGACTGAATATTTGAAATGAGCTGGAAATTATACAGCTACTGCTATAATGCAACTCTATAAAACACTTTGGCTTAAATCAATGGCATATGATGCAAAACATCACTTACTGTAAGTTTCAACACATTCTTGCAGAATCTTTCAAGACAATCCAACCTCATCTCAACCTGACGAAAACGTACCTGTGGGAACTTTTTGGCAAGATGCGAAATACGTATCACCATATATGTTTGGTGACATATTCAGTGTGAAATGTCCACTGAGTGGTGCTTGTTTTTTCCCCCGGAACAGATAAACGTACATGCGTACGTTGGTTTTGTACGCGTCACCACAGGTCTGACTTGAAATGTCCACTTAGTGGTGCTATAACTCTACTGCTCCGTGACGTTTTACAATAAAGTACCATCTGCACTACACCTAAACCTACCTGATAGTATAAACAAAAGCGAACGTGACATAAAAATGCAATCGCAAGCATGCCGTTTTAGCTTGTTTATCCATCTCTCAACTTTCAGCTCTTTCATCGTAAGTCATGTTTTTCATGGGATACTCAAGGATTCTGCATCCTAAAATAGTGTTTTCATGACGCGTCATTAATCGGCCATATTGGCAGCACTAAACGTAAACAATACCACTGTACCGAATGAAACTCTCATATTTTGCTAATTACTGCTGAAAATAGTGAGTTATTGTCATGGTTTGGCCTGTACTAATTGGTCGGACCAGGAAAAACATTTGGAGTACTATAGAGTGCCAAAAGAAAAACAAATATTAAGGAGAACAGTACAAAAAAACTCTTCAAGGAACAAAATGAGTTTGTGTGGCAATAACAACATTTGTGTCATTTTCTTATCATTTCCAGTCAGGTAGGTGAAATGTTAGGCTAATATCTTAATTAATACTACTCATGCGTATCTTTACCAACCAATTAACTTTAGTTTGTCAAAATATTGCGCCCTTTCCTGCTCACTATTTCCTTCTCTATATGATTTAGCAGCTTCCACATTTTTTTCAGTGGTTTGGACAGTATAAATTAGCAGAACAACGTATTCAGTCGTACATTAACCGTGCAATCCATGCTGTTGTTTACATTTGGTTATTGCCAATATGGCCACTCATCCGGGTAACTGACCAAATTGTAGGGTAAGTGCGAAAAATCTAGTCTGTGGTGGCTGAGCAAGCTTGTTACGTCCAGAAATCGAAACATATGGAGCTGTAATCATTACAGTGTATGAAAGCGATTACAAGCACTCGCTGTTTTATCGTCTCTAGTGTTCATTTCTGTTGGAAACTGCAGTAAAATATACATATCGGTACAAAATAGTTCCCACAGCTATGTTTTTGTCATGAGATCAGTGACAATCACAAGAAATTTATTTGCAATTCCAATATCACATGTTAGCAAGCTAAATAACAACATCCTGGTGACAACTCTTGCAACAAATGTAGAATATATCAGGGAAAACCATATGCCTAACTACTAAATTAATAAATGCAAGGCATAAAAATGGATATAGATGATCAAGGAATACACAGTTCTTAGTGACAACACAGCACTGGCACAAAACTTGCCCAAACTGGCCCAAAGCAATCACTTCCCCCTGGACTCTCAACAACAAACCCTAAGCTCAAGGCTCAACAACAGCCCCTAGTTTACTGAGATACTGTACAAAAGCAGGCCTTGCTGGCGCATTAAAGCAATCATTTAACCATTCACTCACCCTTCAGTAGTTCCAGATGCTTATGGCTTCTTTTCTTCAAAGGCTGGTTGAAATCCTCTCAATTCCTACATCCGGCAGTTGATCAGCAGTCTTATCCATTAGGCTGAAAGGCTGTGGGTGAGTCCATGTCCTTCTCCTGCTTTACGTTTCAGCATGCTGCCCGTGCCATCATTGGGTGACCTGTAACCGGGCTGTCAGTGCTCAGTAATTCGTTTTTTATCCGTCTCATATTACTACTGCCGTCCGGCGATCAAGTTAAACGACACCTGCAATTGACCGCCAACCCCGGAGCATGAAAGGCGAGGGGCATCTTGTGAACAGATGGGGTTTGAATAGATTGGTGTCCGATCAGCTTTAAACATTACATTAAATTACACTACATTACTATCCTGTGCTCCCAGATGTGATTATCATACAAATGGACGATTGTTCATAATGCGCTCGTGATCCGGCAGGAACGGATTCCATTTCAATGCACAGTCAGGGCCAGAACGCATTTTAGCACAGGGAGAGATTTGACTCGCATATCGCTCTCAGACGTGAAGGAAGGCTGCGTGGAGGTTGCGCTCAGTATGATGAGGGTCTTTTTGGATGTGGCAGAGTGCTGGTGAAAAAAGCCCAAGTTGACAGGTCTAGGGAGATAAGAGCAGTCACCAAGCGACAGTTCGGATGTCAAAAGCAGCTATGCATGACCCAACACGCTGCATCAGCCTCCACCAAATAACCTCGCTTATCTTCTGTCGTTGCCATCAGAGGAATGAAGAGAGAACTTTTTGTTTTTTTCCCTCTTCCCTTCCAATAAGAATACTGTCTTTCAGTTGAAAGAGTGATTTCAAACTGTTCTCTGCAAAATAAGCTCTAAACACCTGAACCAATTAACCAAGGTCTGCAGGATTACTCTACAATTACACGCAGGTGTGTTGGAAGAGTAGGATGGCCACCATTCAGAAGTAGAGTTTAACACTGTCAAAACTTTGTTAGCCATTCATGCTTTGTTATTTCAAGCCTGTCACTCCTACATTTTGCTTTACCATTTTCAGGCCACGTGGGATTTAAACCCATGGATCCTTGGCATCAAGACACTGTTTTTTACCACTTAGCCAGAGGGCCTTTCACATGAACTGGGTGTTTTTAACTTTATTTGAGTTTAAGCCCATAGGGGGAGGCATTAAATTCTTTGGGCTATGTTTTTGAACTTGGAAATAAGGATTTGAACCCTTGATTTCAGAACTATAAAGCTGCATTCTAGCACTTTGAGCTATCAGGGAACTGTTGGTGAATGGTTAAGAATTACTTTTAAGCATGCACATATTGGAAAAGGTGATATTTGAAGCTGTGATTTCAAAAGTACCAAACCATATTCTAGTGCTTTGAGTCATCAATGAACAGTTGCTTTTTTTAACATGGGTTACTCCCAAAGAAATGACCACAAATAAACTATAATTAAAACTGTAATATGAACATTGGGAAACTAAGATTTAAACCAGTGATTTTAAAAGTACCAACCTTCAAGCTCTCCATTTAATGTTGTTTTTTTTAACATTCACTACCAGGATTTTTAATGTTTTTTTTTTTTTTTTTTTTTAAAGTATCTTCTGCTCACCAAGCCTGGATTTATTTGATCCAAAATACAGCTAAAGCAGTAATATTCTGAAATATTTCTACCATTTAACATACCTGCTTTCTATTCGAATATATTTTAAAATGTAATTTATTTCTGTGATCAAATCTACATTTTCAGGATAAGTGTCACATGATCCTTCAGAAATCATTCTAATATGGTGATTTGCTGTTCAAGAAACATTTATTATTATTATTAATTAATAGAAATGAAGCCTTTTATTTAGCAAGGATGCTTTAAATTGATCAGAAGTGATGATAAAGACCTTTATAGTGTACAAAAGATAAATGCTGTTCTTCTGAACTTTCTGTTCATCAAAGAAACCTGAAAAATCTACTCAGCTGTTTTCAACATAATGATAAATGTTTTTTTGAGCAGCAAATCAGAATATTAGAATGATTTCTGAAGGATCATGTGACTGGAGTAACGATGCTAAAAATTCAGCTTTGAAATCACAGGAATAAATTACTTTTAAAAACATATTTAAATAGTAAACAGTTATTTTAAATAGTAAAAATATTTCAAAATTTATACTGTTTTTGCTGTACTTTGAATCAAATAAATGCAGTCTTGGTGAGCAGAAGAGACTGCTTTAAAAAACATAAACAATTTTACTGGTAGTGTAAGTTAAACCGTTATTGACCCATGATTCGTAGCCTATGTTTCAATTCAACAAGAAATTATTTTTCACCTTCTGTTCATTCCTTTTGAGCTTTCATCATAGACCAAACAAACCCAGCAGACCCAATCCAGGCCTTGAGTAGGCTGAATCTGAATGCTCTTTCCTGACTTAGGGCTCTCAAACCAATACTTATGTATTACAGAGAGCTTCTTGAAACTGTACAGACTCCTTGTAAAGCTAAGAGTGTATCTCTCTAAGGTACTTGAGGCCCCATTGATGTGAAGGACCTTTGTAGAGGACCACTACCATATGTTCAGGAAATCACACCAATACCATGTGCCACAACTACTTTGTCTATTGATTTTGGATTTCAGAATAAATTACCCTTTGGCAGCTCATATGCTTTAGACTTTAGGGCTTTAAAATTCTACTGTTTACAGCTTCTTTTGAATCCTGTGGAATGAGCTCAATTAATGCCTGCCATAAGCAGATTTTTTGTTTTTTCATTTTAACTGAAATGCTTCATAGCCAAGAGGGAGAAAGAAAAAAAAGGAGAGAACAGAGGGTTGGACAGAAAAACCATTCGTCGCAGTTGTCCTGGTGTAGCCATGGTGATGAAAGAAAATCTTTTAGCTCCAAACTGAGACAGCAGCTTCGTGTAGATGACATTTTCTGTAAAAAAAAAAAAGAAAAATAAATACACTCCAGCAATGCCCTTTACCCTTAGTGAAACACAATGAAACACAGGTACACTGACTTGCCTTGACATCCTGTATGAGATTTGTCTCTAACTAGTGTGTGAAGCAGATGTTTCCAATATCTGGCAGGTCAAATATGGGTGGTAATATTTTGTTGACAGAATACAACCGAACAACACAGTTCTATAGTGTGGTAAAGGACAGCATTCTTCAACAAATCAATCTCTTTCTACCTACAGGTGCACCACAGGAAGAAATGGATAGAAAGATAAATGCGGAGGATAGATTTCAGGTACGCCAGTCTACGGGGAACCTCATTCACACATTAACATGATATCCTAGGGGAAGTGAAAGACTGCTGTGAAGGCGCCCACCCTGAACACACACGGGAACCATCACCATCTGCAATGAAGACAAACTGATTATCTTGTTAGACAGCCCTGCAGCCATTCTGGGTATGATCAGGCATAAAGAAACTACATGAAACAAGACAGATACTTGTACGGACCTGTGTCAACAAGTGAATCAGATACACACAGCGTGTACATCATGTACGAGTTTAATGCATATTTAACATACTGGGAGTGCTGTAAATCATTTACACATCACTGGTCTTGATGGTGGATCACTAATGCTGCAAAGCAACACAGCATGTCTTGAAGTCTCTGTGGAGTGTTTCCTGGAAGAGACTTGTAGATTTATACTCTGAAAAAAGAAGCTTCATCATTTGAAAATCATGGCAAGCTGAGGGGAAAATTTAAGTGTGGTTTAATTAAAATGATTGGGATTTAAAATGAGATACAAATATTGAAATAAGTAATACTATTATTGTAATAAAAATGTCACTATAAAAGTTAAGTATTTGACTTAATAAAAGTTGTATGGCTTAATATAACAGAAATTATGTCTTTTATTGATATATGTGGTAGAAAACCCATGAAAGATTTACCCTGATTAAAAAATCCACATTGTTTTATACATATTTTGGACTATGGGGGCGCCATTATTTCGATGATGTCAAATGGATGCACTCTGTGAGATACTGGTGGTACATGTTGCTATTTTTACCACAACACAATTTGGAATACACAACCCAGAATATAAAATACTGATACAATGCCACACTGTGTGTTTTTTGGTTGTAATTTTCAGTCGAAGGGCAACAAGAAAAGCGATGTAAGTCTTCACTGCTTTCCCAACGAAAAGAAGAGGAGAAAAGAATGGGAAGATGCCTGTGGACGAATAAAACTTCCTGCATCTTTGTTCTCTCCACTTTAGCCTTGATGCGTTTGAGGGTTTTAGTTGACCAAAGCTACTGAAAGAGCTTAGAAAAGGCAGAGACAAGAAACGCTAGATGCCATCCTGGCAGGATGTAAACATGCCGACACTTGTCACAAAGCCGCAGACACTTAAGGAGTTTCTAAGTGTGAATTTCACTCGATACCCAGGGACGTTTAGACTCTTTGTTGGGAAAAAATGATGGTACGGCATTTGGTGTAAGCCTACACTTATATCCATCACTGTTTGTAAGCTCACAGTAGCTGTGGTCATGTTGCGGTTGCGGTAAAAATAGCAACAGTTAGTGCCAGTCGCTCACAGAATGCAGCCATTTCAAGTCATCGAAATAATGGCGCTGTGTATAAAACTGTGTCGATTTTTTTTTTTTTAAGTACCGTAAATCTTTCATGGGTTTTCTACCACAAATTTCTGTGAGAAACATCATTTACATGATATTAAACCATAGAAGTCTTAATTTTCAAATTTTCAAATCTTAACCAAATTTAAAATCATGGGAAACACAGATGTGAAGACAGTTTCGACCAATTTTAAGCCTTATAATCCTCTGAACTAGAGGATTCAACCAGACCGGGAACAATTTCTAAGTGACAGGTGATCTCACGGATACTCAAGAGATCAAAAGTGACTAGAGAACAAAAACACATGGAGGACAATTGACATTGTCAGCTGGTTTTCCTGGTGCAAGTTCTGCTGTATAGCGGAAAAACAAAATATAGTTAACGCTTGCTTATTCTCATTGGCTATCGCGGATATCACATCAGAAGCAGCCTGATCAAGAGTCGAAAATATCAAACGTGAGTTCGGATACGTCTCGATCGAGAGCAGTTAAATAATCATAATGCTACCACAAAATAGAGAATTTTTTTGGCCAAAAATAGTTTGTGACAAGCCTTGAATCAGGTGACGTCCCCCTCTCCCCTAATAGAGTGTTTTCACGGCGCGTCATCAATCAGCCACATTGGTGCCACTGAATGTAAACAATTCCACTGAACCGAACAAAACTTGCATATTTAGCTGATTATTGCTGCTGAAAATGGTCAATTATTGTCATGTTTTGGGTTGTACTAATCGTTCTGACTTAATTATCTTAATTAACACTGCTCGTACATATCTTTACCACATATTAACTTTAGTTTGTCAAAATATTGTGCCCTTTCCTGCTAACTAAGTCCTTCTCTATATGATTTAGCAGCTTCCACGCGTTCTTTCCGTGGTTTAGACAGCATAAATTAGCAGAACAACATATTCAGTAGTACATTAACCGTGCAATACTGTTGTTTACATCTGAGTTTCTCCAATATGGTCATGCATCCAGATAACTGACCAAATTGTGACGCAAGTGCAAATCCTCTATCGTTCTGAGGTGGAAATTGAGCTTAACATCGTCTGAACATTATTTCAATTAATCTTTCAGCCCTAACGCCAAGACCTTTTGCAAAGACATGAATGATTATATGTAGTGGAGGTGTAATTCTGGACCAGTACATCCCAAACATGTCCTTGTATGTCTGCCTCATTTACACACCTGACTGAAATCATCAGCTCATTAATAAAGATGGCAAGACCTGAACTGGGCATCCAAAAAGGGAGGCCTCCAGAACAGATTCGGGAAGCACTGTTGTAGACATTTCCTGGTTCTTTGTTACAGGACAGTATTTTTGGGATGGTGCTATTTGAGCTTTCAAGAAATGGAGAAGTGGGAGTTTAGAAGAAATCTTCATATTAAATATTGATGTAGCAGAAACCCCTCAAGTTCTCAAAGAAATAAAATGCTTCACACTTTTCAACACCATTATTCAGGAAAGGGCTGGGGAAAGAGAGCATGATGGGAATGTTGTCAGCTCCACTTTATGTTCAACAAATAACACAGCAGCAGTGCCTTCTGTATATATTTGGGGTTACCCATTTCAACTTTCACATCCACAGTAGCCTGCACTGATTCCATCTTACAGTTAAGATTACCTGAATTTCCTGCTTGTTACACAAACTTTTTTTTTTCCCCGCAAAGTCACGGTGTAGGTGTATGCATGACCTAAGGGTTCTCCGGAGACATGACGAAATCATGAAACCTTTGGTGTAACAACTGGAACGTACTCACAAACATACAAGTTAGTAAACTTTTCTCTTGTTGTGGACTACTTGTGTCAAAATCATGAACAGTATGCCTTGGGCTACAACGCTTGCTGTACAGTAAGTTTCTCTCTATACATAATGATAATTTTACACCACCTATGACGAACATGTCACATGACAACCATACACGCATGTGCCTTTGACTTTTAATAGAGGACTGAATCCGTCAAGGTCCATCGCTTCTTTTGAAAGTCCAGTTTTATAATGGAATGTGCTGACATGTGACATGAAAGCAGGGATGTGGATGAATGAATAGAGATAAATAAGAGTTCTGAAAAAATGACCTGATGACTTTGGGAGGACAAAATCGGAACAAAACCATTAAATGCACAAGACAAAAACTCATGTAATTGCATATTTTAAATGTCATGTGCATATTTTTTTGTCCTTGTTACTTTCACCAACATGTTATAAAACGAGAAACAGTGCTCGGGGTGATGAGCATCAGTCATGTAATGTAACACATCTGTGGAAGACATGAAGAGTTCATTTACGTGTATTCTTTCGAAAGGGGATACGGCTTGTTTAAAGCAGGGTAATTAGAGGGCTACCCTGTGTGTCAATGATGAGGACGAGAAGAAAGAGGAGCTGATTGGAGAGCACTCGTCCCAACACTTCCTGTCTGAAAGCTTGCGAAAACGGAACCCATCTGTTTAAACAATGCACAATTACCAGCATTTAAACAGCTAAATTCGTTAAAGTGATTAGTCCTGTGTTTACCATAAGCAACACTCTGTACACAAGATAACAGGCTCATCTGCATATGCTAATTAGGGCAATTAGATATGCTCCACAGAGTAATTTCTATTCAGCCAACCTACAGGCAGTTTCAGGAGATTATCACAAATAATGAAATAATTCAATCAATCACATAAAGGCTAATATATGCGCAACAAATGGCAAGGGGCAGCCCGAGCGACAGATTTAATGTCACAAACAGCAGAAATAAATCTGGTCAACAACGGTCATCTTCTTTGCTTTCTGATTACAAGAGTGGAATAACCATGCAATGAAATAAAAAGAACAAAGTAAAATTCCCAATTACATGCAATCTCTCTTTTACATAAAACCATGTCCTTAAATACCTGAACATTGTTATTACTAATATTACAGTTATTCAGCATTACAAGCATCTTTGTTTTCTCCTACATGCGTGAGGTTAGAAGATAGACAGAGGTGATCTTTATTTATGTCAGTTTTTTGGATGATTGGATGGTAAGTGGGCAAAGATGAAAGTGCGTATTTTTCCGCAGTGTTGTTTTTTGTTGTAGGGTGCATGTTGAAAAGAATAAACCTAGGCTCCATTGATTCTTTCTTCCCTCTATCCCTCAAGTTATTAATCAAGGCCTGCAGTCATAGAAGACGTGTGGATAAACACAGGAGTGGATCAGTTTAATTTGATGCTCTGATGCATTATCAGCGACAGATATTAAACTGGAAACCGCCATCACTTGGATAAATAGAGAAGGAATAGACTCCAGTCTAAAGCTCCAAATATACTTCAGGTTAACGTGTTAACCGCCGGTATTGAAAGGCTACATTTTTAACGGTAAGCATATGCTACCATACGCATAAAAAACAAAGTACTTGATACTTTGGGATAAAAGGGGAATTTACCCAATAATGTTTTTAACTAAAAACGGAAAACATTCAGTAACACTTTACTTAAAGCCTTGAGGTATAATGCATTATAAAAGTAGATTTAATACATGCATTTATAATGCATTGTACAATACATCATGAATAATCATGAATAATACATTATAACACTTATTAATTCATTGTTACACTATGCATTTTAAATGCAGTTATAAGGTAACACTTTATTTTAATTTACACGTTACATGTACTTACAACATAATATTTAGTAAATAAATCCTCTGAGGCTGGGACACTAAATAATATTCTTTGCTTATCTGTGCAGCCAAAGACAGAACAGTTAGCATGCTTTGCTTGAACTTTCACCATGGTGTTAGAACTGGTTCACCATTGTTGCTTGCGAAAACACAATGATGGCACCATGGGTGGAAACTGGAATAAGGAGTGCTAATATTATAATAAGATCCCCTTAACATGTCACAAAGGGGAGTCAAATCTGAGCAGCTCGTTTTTTTTTTTACAAGCTTGGAGAGAAAAGTTTACCAAGAAAAATTTACTAGGTTGTTTTCTAGGTTGGAAGGTGCACCGGGGACCCGTTTATAGCACTTAGGGTGTTTTCACACCTGCCTCATTTAGTTTGGTTGAATCGCACTAGAGTTCGTTTTCCCTCTTGGTGCGGTTCGTTTGGGTAGGTGTGAATGCAGCAATCGCACTCGAGTGCGCACCAAAAGCGGACCAAAGAAGCGTACTGAGACCACCTCTTCAAGGAGGTCTCGGTCTCGGCTTTTAAAAACGAACACTGGAGTGGTTTAGTTGTAGTGAGAAAGCAATCCGATCCAGTGGACCAACGAACCAGGCTTTATCACACTGTATAATGGGTAATTACAGTTCCATGAACAGCAGTAGCTTTGTTGATTTGCAAATAGCGCTTAAAATGAACCTGCGTCTGTCTGCGTCATTCAAAATCAAAGAGCGCCTTTTCATTTTATAATGCCGTCTTATTGCTCTGTTTGTAGTAGGTGTGTTTTAAAAATGTTTTCCTGATGATGGACTCCTGCTCAAAATTATAAATTAATATAATGATAATTAAAACAATAAATAAATAAATGCAACAATAAGCCCGCAAAGCTGTTGTTGTTCCATCCTGACAGATGACAGCTGAGCGGAATCCCAGAAAAAAACGTGGAACTTTGACCAATGAGAGGACAGTTTACTCACGCGTGACTTGTATTAACACATTTGGTCTGTTTAGAAACTTTGCTGTGTGAAAGCGAACCACACTATGAATAAAAAGCAACATTGTAATAATTTTAACCCCTGTTTCGGGAACAAAGCAATCAATCTACAGGTGTGAAAGCACCCTTAAAAATGGAAAAGGTCATCATTTTGCAAATTAATTGACATTAATTGAAAGTTTTGTGGAAATCTGTAAGGAAAAACAGCTAGCGTTGTCATCTGTACAAAACTTTTCAAAAGCACAAATTAATTTTTATGTACAATCATTGCTGTGTACCCTATATGTACTCAGTAGGTTTAAATAGACTTTCAACATCAAACCCAATTTTTTTTTTTGTTTTAAGCTTATATGGATATTACTCAGCATTGTAATTAATATTTTTCACTGATTAAAAACCAAGACTAGTCAAGTCTAAAACTTCAAAACTACTACTGTCAAAGAAGAAGTAACTAAAAAAAACAACTGTGATTTTTTTTTTATACTTAATTATTTTTCCAAAAGTTTTTTAAGCAGTCACGGAATCTGCCGAGGTATGCAAACCCCTAACTGATTTAATGAGACAGGGACACAGAAGAATGTCTTGGGATGTCAGGTGTTTCGGAGTAAGCTGGCCGACAGGGCGTGGCATCTGCGACCATCAGTACAAGAAGTATAATTATAGAATCACCTGATGTTACCGTAGCAACAGAAACCAGAGGTTCACATGTTCATCCCACTGTGCTGCGCTGCGTTGCTACGGAGACACCCTCCTCTCCTGTTAGCACAACTGTGAACACTTAATCTGATCATTTTAGAGAGGTGCCATGTCACCTCGAGCACTTTTTCCCCTTGCTATTCATGACACCAACTAACGCTTAAAGAAATGAGACAACGCTATTATACCAGGCCAGATAACTTAGTTTCCTTCCTCTCATGACAGTGAGAGATTAGAGTTCTATCTAACAAGTCCTCTGAGATACGGGAGCTCACAGTGTTAGTAAACAGAAAACATGGAGACGGGGGGAAAAAAAAAAATGGATACAGCTCTGCTGTCTTGCTGTCAACATACAGTGGCAAAGTGACTGAATCAAAATTTTCTATATAGGGATCAGCAATACTACTATTCAAAAGTGTGGGATTAGTTAGAGCTTTTAAAGAAAGCTCAATGAGGATGCATTTCTTTGATCAAAACTGAAGTACAAACTAATATTGAGACATTTCTAAACATTTTATTAGGGCTGTCACTAAAGATTATTTTGGTGGTTGAGTAATCGATTGATTATTCTGATGATTAATCAAGTAATCGGATAATTATCTTTTTTTTTGTACTGTACTAACAGAGTGTTTTTACAGCGCGTCATCAGTTGGCCATATTGGCGGCACTGAACGTAAACAATGCGACTGAACCTAACGAAACTCGCATATTTTGCTGATTATTGCTGCTAAAAATGGTCAATTATTGTCATGTTTTGGGCTGTACTAATCGGTCGGACCAGGAAAAATATTTTGAGCACTACAGACTGCCAAAAGTTATAACAAATAAAGGAGAAGAGGGCAAAAAACTGTCTGAGGAACAAATGGCGTTTGTGGTTGGCCAGACTGAACCAGGATTTCCAACATTCGGATTTGTTCTTATGATTTCCAGTCAGGTAGGTGAAATATTAGGCTAATATCTTAATTAATACTGCTCATTTGTATCTTTACCACCTATTAACTTTAGTTTGTCAAAATATTGCACCCTTTCGTGCTTACTAAGTCCTTCTATATATGATTTAGCAGCTTTCACAAATTTTTCTGTTTTAGAAAGCATAAATGAGTAGAACAATGTATTCAGTAGTACCTTTACCCTGCAATCCATGTTGTTGTTTACAGCCGATTATCGCCAAATATTACCGCGCATCCGGGTAACTGACCAAACCGTGAAACCCTTTATAAAAATAAAAAGCGGACAACAGCCTTTAAGATTACTTAAAATACATAATAGCAATGAGGCAATAATAATTAGTTCAAATAAAGCAAGTAATCATATGGTTTTGATGAACAAAATGTCAAAATACGTGTATTATAAACAACAGATCTAACGTACATTACGCATTATAACAAATAATGACTGAGGGCGCCACTGGCCTGACGATTGTTTTTACACTTTACTGCCTGATCTAATCCTTGTTCAACATTTAAGTAAAATGTCCACATAATCTTTAATATTTGGCCATTTCTTTACGACAGAAATGCTACAGGCACTGTAATTTCTTGATTGTGTGGACCTCAAAAGGTGTAACTCGGAGAGGGTTTAAACTTTTATTTTGAAATCGCGACGAACAGCATGTGTTTGAATAGGTTTCTAAGTTATTTACAATATACATCTGATGAAATGGCGCACGTTGCGTTCCCAGATGAACATTATAATAACCTCAAACTCACAGGAATATGCAGAGACGGAGTTTAAGACGCTCCATACATGTAAATGATAACAGTTCCTGTGGAAGCAGCATTTAATGTGATAATAATAGTAGTGTGAATTCACAATAGCATAATGCTTTATGATGATTTTTAATGGGTTTAATACATCATGCAGCCTTAAGAAATGGTCTGATGCTTAATGGATTCTCGTCTGTGAAATGCGCCACTTCCGGTATTTTGCCGGTTGCTAGACACAGGCAAATTGCAGTCGAATTGAATGGAGGAATCATGACAGCCCTACATTTTAAATATATAAAAGCATAAGTTTGCCGTTCTGGAACGGATTTTGTGTCAAAAACTCATCTAAAACGGTCATCTAGGTAGACATCTCACTTTAAATTTAAACATCCTGTGTTCTCAGGTTAGCAGGCACATAGCTTTCATCAAGAAGAGAATGAGAGTGACTCTCACCGACACTCTATAGATAATTACACTCTTTGTCATTTATCTCTGTGGAGCTCTGCTAATGAGAATCCGACATGATTCAGCCGACACAAGTAGACCACAGTAATTATATTCACATATGATGTGAATATACGTCCTTGATCATTTCCTAAGTTTATCCGGCATCTTTTTTCCATCCTCTGGCTGCCATGGTGATCTAACAGAATGATGAGCGAGGAGAAACAGTTATTCTGGACTACTCTCGCTGTTCAATCTGCCTCGCAGTGTGTGGCACATGGCTGTCGGAGGCAGAAATCCTCTTATGCTGCCTCCATTAGAGGTGCCCTCTACCCAACGAGACCACACCGTTCCCCTCTCTCGCTCTTGGCTCTCATGCAGACCTCTCCGGAGCATCTGGAGGTCACTAAGACACATGCAGAAGACTCGGAAGCCTCTGAGAAAGTAAGCTGGCTCATAAGAGCAACTCTGCCCCGAGAGATTGAGTCTGGGATCAGAGTTCGCAGCTATCGAGTCTCAGCAGGGGCAGGGGAAGCAATTGTGTTACAGGTTAATAAGAGTCAAATACAAGAAAATATAATGTAGCTGATTTAAAAATTATACCAACATTAAGTGGTGAAGATAACCCTTATATTTGATCCAGTAACAATGTATTGAAATAATTTAACATGCTTATTGAATTTGATGTTACTCCCCGATAGCACACGCACATCTCTGAGATGTCCATTTAACGTCTGCAAGATTTTTTTAGGAAGTTTGCTCATACGTCTATTGGACGTTTCCTATCAGATGTCAAATAGACGTCTATTAGATGTCTTTAAGATGTTTAGGAATGTATGTAAAACTGACATCTTACAGACGTCTGCCAGACGTTTGTACACAGCAGATGCTTTCCAGATCAAGAGATCTTTAACAGACATCTTGCAGACGTACGCGTGCTATCTGGGACTATTACATTCTGCTTTCTCAATGCTGGTTAAAATGAATCACAACTTTCTGTAGGTTTTATAAAGGTGACTTTAAGACTTGTATAAGTCTTTTTAAGACTAAAAAAAGAGAAAATGTAAGGAATAAAATGAATGGAACACAATACTAATGCTTCAAAGTTTACTTTTTAATTAATTTTACAAAAAAACAAAACAAAAAAGTTTGTCCTCCACATTTGTCATTTTCCAGAGATTCTTAAATCAAAGACTTGTTTTATGAAGAAAAAAAAAAATCAAAATGAAGTGAGATTGTGGTTAAAGCAAGAAAAAATATCTGCCAGTGGACTCAAAAAAAAAAAAAAAAAAAAAAATTCTTAGAACTTCATTCAAAGGGAAGACAAGTTTAAATCTCTCATTGACAGCGATATTTCTTTTTTTAAAAGCATAAACTAATTTTGTTTCAGAAAATGAGACTTCATATCTTAAGTTTGCGTCTCAAGTAATGCATCTTGATTTTTACATATTTATACTAAGGAAATACTAAGGAGGCATGCACCAATTTAAGAACCCTTTAAGGTCTTAAAGGGACAGTTCACCCAAAAATGAAAATTCTGTCGTTAATTACTCACCCTCACGTTGTTCCAAACCTGTTAGACTTTCGTTCATCTTCAGAACACAAATTAAGATATTTTTGATGAAATGCATCTGACATTATTTTTGTTTTCTCTGCACACAAGCTTTATCTTTAAGGTTGAACCACAGATGTCACATGGACTATTTTAACATGTCCTTACTACCTTTCTGGGCCTTGAACATGTCAGCAGTGTTGCTGTCTATGCAGGGTCAGAAACCTCTCGGATTTCATCAAAAATATCTTAATTTGTGTTCGAAAGATGAACAAAGGTTTGAAATGACATGAGGGTGAGTAATTAATGACAGAATTTTTATTTTTGGGTGAACTATCCTGACACAAATTAAGACTGCAAAAAGCCTGAATACTGTTAGCCCTAGTTTCTAACAGTAAGTAGTGAAAAACAAATCTGTAACACTTCTCAAACCTTCATATGTGGGGAAAAAAAGAATACATTAAGATTCTCACTGCACCTCGAGTTCATGGTTGCACATCCTTTTCTTGAATTCTGCTGTTTTTCTGCTCTTTTGACTGATGTCAAACAAGAAATGCTGCTGAGCAACTGAGTTGATCTGGCAGAATCAAATTTGGTGGAAAAAACAAATACTGACCTCTGATCTTCAAGCTAGTTTGAAATCTTAAGTGTGAAAAGCTTGTGTCCACTGCATTTGATTGCTTTTCCCTCCTCAAGATTTAAACTAGAGATCATTTTAAGACTACCGAACAAAAACGGTGACTCTTTCAATACGGTCTGCACAGAAATTCAAAGCGATTCTCTGTTGATTGCATCTATTGTCAGCAGAAGCATGTTTGTCATATTGTATAAGTGCACAGTTTGAAAGACAAGCTTTGTTGAAAGTCTAGAAACTGATTCAATGTTCGCTTCAGGTGATAGTTAACTCAAAAATGAAAATCGTCATCTTGTTACAAGGCTGTATGAGGTTCATTTTTTTCTTTTTTTCCTCTGTAGTGCACAAAAGGAGGATGTTGAAGTACAATCCTGGTCTCTTTTCAATGCAGAGCACTGAAGACCTCCAAAAAAAAAAAAGCATCACAAGGTAGTCCGTATGATACGTGCACTATATACCAACTCTCTGAAGCCACAAAACAGCTTCCTGTGAGAAACAAACTGTAATTTAAGTCATTAAATTGAGTAAATGACGACACTTGGGTGAACTGTCACTTTACATACTAACTTGTGAATAAACAGCCATGCTTTTTCCATAGAGGGCTGACAGATGTGAGGATGAGAGGAGAAACAGCTGGAAGTGCTAAAACATTCTGGAAATCTTGAGGTAAAGTAAACTATTTAAAACACTAAAATGAAACATTTAACACCTGCCTGGAGAGAGAGAAATAAAAAGATTATGAAAAGTAAAAATAAAACAAATTATGACAGAGATGACAAAAGTTAATATCGTTGACAGCACTTCTAAAACATCCTAAATTATACTTCATTTCTTAATTTTCCCACAACGAATCATGGTGGTAAAGAAAGTAGTATTGCACAAAACATCTTCAATTTTTTGTTTTCATCTTTTATTAATGATGCAATGATGAGGGGGCACGAAAAATGAGTACGTAATGTAGATCTGTGAATTCGCCACGACACTGACCTACATAAACTTAATCTCAATTTTCATAATTCACAATTTGAGTGAATATGTATAGGTTTGAGTCCTTAAATTATTTAATATAAGGTTTAGAAAGGTCAAATTGAACTAATCAAGATTCACTGAGGAGGAAAAAAGACCTGATAAAAAAAATAAGCTCTTCATTTGACAAGAAAAGGACATGATGTACTTCTGTTAAAGGCCAAAACATATTACACGAATGTGAAGTTAGATCTCATTAAGCTGAAAATGAGTTATTTCCAGTGTTTTGACTTAATAAAGGGCTGTAATACAGCTGAAGCAGCACGTCGGCGCAGCAATAAGGCAGAAAGTCTGTTCTAAAAGTCATAAACCAACATTAGAGAACTACATTATACCATAATCCTATCAAAAAGCCCCCTTCTCACAGAGCTAATAAATACCCTGAGTTGCACTGGGCAAAACCGGTTCATTAGGGCAATGGAGAACAGATGCAATGATGTTTTTCTGTAGAGATGACGGGCATTCTGGTAAAGCCCCGAACGCATGACTCAACTTATCAAGTGCAGTTTCAGAGACTCAGTGCTCACCTCTATCATGCTGGGTGGATCTTTCACTATTCTGAAACCATGAGGACTGCGTTGAGTATCATTTTGTCTTTAAAAAAAACCACTGAGGGAGAAACATACTCAGGACTCATTAAAAATACATTCATGGATCTTTTTAGACTTCATACACGTCCCATTTTGTAAATGTTTAAATTTGATTTGAAATGTGTGGTTGCTGCATTTTCATGCGACTCTGAAGACTGCAGGCTGCTTAAAAAATTCAGTTTTGCCATCGCTCGGGTAAATTACATTTATATATACACAAGTATTTATATATACAAGTAAAAAACAGTTTTTTAATTCCAATACATTTCAGAATTATGATTTTTACAGTATTTTTGATCAAATAAATGCAGCCTAAAAGACTTCCAGCAAACATCTTACCAAGCCCAAACTTTTGAATGGTAATGTACTGTATACAGTGACTGTATTACATAATTTTCTGTAATTTACTCACCCCTTTAGGTTGTTCCAAAGCTGTATTTGGAACAGACTTTTCTTCTGTTGAACACAAAACATGTTAAAACATTTCTGGTCCACATTGACTTCCAAAGTATTTTCCCCCCATAAGAGTATGGAAGCCTGTTTCTCCCACTCATATTCTAACTTAACTCACAATTGTGTTATGAAGTAAAAAAAAAAGAAAAAAAAAAAAAGTCACAACTGAGAGAGATAAACACTTCAATTGACTTTTTTTCTTAGAATTGTGTGCTACAAACACTAAGAAAAAAAGTCAATTGAGATATAAACTCGCAATTCTAAGAAAAAAAGTCATAATTGAGATATAAACTCACAATTCTGAGAAATCAAAATTGAGTGATATATACTATTATGAGAAAAAAAAATCAATTGTGAGATATGAACTTTTCTGAGGGGAAAAAAAAAAAAAAATCACACATGAAAGATATGAACTTTTCTAAGGGGGAGGAAGAAGAAAAAAAAAAAAAAAAAAAAAAAGAATCACAGTTGTGAGACACTTGCAGTTCTTAGAAAAGGTCACAATTAAGAGATACAAACATGCAATTCTGAGAATTTAAGTCTTATTTAAGTTTATTTCTCAGAATTGTACATTTATGTCTCGCAAGTTTCTCGCTAGTTTATATCTCACAGTTTCTGACTCTGAAAATTGTGATATGTAAACTCCCAACTGCGGTATATTGGTATTTTTTATTCAGTGGTGGAAACAGGCTTCCATATAGTAGGCACCAGAAACTGGTTATGCACATTCTTCAAAATATATTCTTTTGTGTTCAGCAGAAGTTTGTCCAAGTACAAGTTTGGAACCACTTGAGGGTATATGATGAGTAAATGATGACAATTTTCATTTGAGTAAAATTGTATTTCGCCAGTATTAAGCATGACAATTAATACCACTTCACTTCCAGAACAAAAATGTACAGATAATGTACTCACCAACTCATCCAAGTTGTTCATGTTTTTCTTTCTTCAGTCTTCAGAAAAACATATCAGGATTTCTCTCCATATAGCGGACTTCTATGGTGCGTACAAAATGCAGTTTAAATGCAGCTTCAAAGGGCTCTAAACGATCCCAGCTGAGCAAGAAGTGTCTTATCTAGCAAAACAATCAGTTATTTTCTAAAACAATTAACGATTTATATACTTTTTAACCTCACATGCTCGTCTTGTCTAGCTTTGCGTGAACTGTTTTATTCCGGTTAGGGTTGAAAAACTCCCATCTCATTTTGTCTTCCAACTTCAAAATCGTCCTACATCGCTGTGGAAGTACGACCCAGTGTTTACAAAGTGAACGTGCAAAGGAGATCAAACACCCTTTACAATAAAAAGGTAAAACAGCGATGTAGGACAATTTTGAAGTTGGAAGAGAAAATAAGATGGGAGTTTTCGACCTACGCTAACTGTCTTGAACCAGAATACACAGAGCTAGAAAAGACAAGTATTTAAGGTTAAAAGGTATATAAACTGTAATTTTTTTGACCAATGACCAATTGCTTCGCTAGATAAGACCCTCCTTCTTGGGCTGGGTGCATCTGACGCATGCATTGAAAGTTCAAAATTGCAGGCACCACTATATTGAGAGAAATCCTGAAATGTTTTCCTCAAAAATCTGAAGAAAGACAGACATAAACATCTTGGATGACAAGGGGGTGAGTAAATTATCTGTACATTTTTGTTCTCATTTTTCCGTTTCAGCATTGGTGTAGTCGCTGTGTTTTGCCTTTGTAGCAACTATAGTATTTTTTTATTATGTTCTTCATGTGGCTTGAAATGACAAACTGTGTTGTAAATGTTAAAAGAAAGGAACTTAGCCCCACCACAACCCTTAAAACCAGTCAGACAACATGGCACTTTGCTCATTTTTATTTATCAGATTTAAATACAATGACAGGGTCTACCTCAGAAGGAAACAAATTCAAACACTGTTTCTGTATGGCGAGCAAGAGCGTGAAAAGAAGAAACGATGACCGTTGAGTAAACCTCACAGAGGAGGCCGAGAGACGCTTGTAAAGGTGCTGGCAGCGGTTCTTTTGCCACAGAAAAAGAGAAAACACACATCCTACACAAATGCCCAGAAATGTCACTGAACACTCAGATCACATCAGAGAGAGAGACAAAAATACGCTCAGGAAGTTCACTTGGTTAGTTTTGATCTAACTTCAAAATATCCATATATATACTGAAATATAGAATCTCATGATTAAGGAGGCGTTTTCTCAGCAAGCTGTCAGGTTCGTGGTTGCTCTGTGCATCCCCCTCATTTCTTTAAAAGTCTTGCCCCAAAATATAGAAATCTGATTGGGCAGATCAGGTTTGCTAGGATGGGGTTTGACAGCTGGTGATTGGCTAAAAATTTACATGAAAGATGATTGGCTAACATGTCAAAATTTAAGATTAAGGTAAGTACGTTGGTCCTATTGGAAGCAGCTACAGGTAGAGTTATCTGTAGCATACTCACTTAAAAAAAGAAAATGATAAGAAACAAAGTCCTTGGGCAGAAGAGAGGATATGCACAGAGTATTAAAAAAAAAAACCAACAGAGAGAGGCAAATGTTCAACATTAGAAAAAAATAAGAGCATACTGATGTTTTGTTGTGTTTTTTTTTCATGATTTTTGTTTTTGTTTTCTCTGCGAATGCATCTTGTCTTCCACAAGGTCTTTGGAACAACGACTTAGCGGCGATACCCGAACTCATCTGCGTCGTCATCACGGAAATCTCCGTAACGCCAAATGTTAAGCTGCAAATGAAAATTGAAGATAGAGTTACAATATAGCTTGAACTGTACATTGTCATATGTGCAATTGTTAAGGACGTCAAAAAAATGCTTGATTACTAAAATTAATTCAGGTTTCAAATGTTTGGACACTTTCATTGTAGCTTTGCTGAAGCTAGGCTGATGAAATACTATTGCATTCACACTTTATATGGGTCATTCTACAGAATTGGTGCAAACTGCCATCCCACAACCAAAAAACATATTTAAAAAGCTTTTAATTATTCAAATCTTACATGTTTACTAAGATCCTTTTATTATTTATTGATACCCACAATAATACTTAAAATTTCAGTAAGCTTAATAATATTTTATATATATATATATATATATATATATATATATATATATATATATATATATATATAATTTAGTGGGTACTTTCAACTGGGAGGTGGCTGTCTTGAACCTTAACCTTAAATTTCAACTTATGAAAATTATATTGAAATAAAATTCCATTATTTTTTTAAAAATACCTTTTTGACTTTTTTAAAAAAAGTGAAGTTAAAAAAATAATTATTCTATATTTTCTTTGTAAATTATGAAACTGTTTAAAAAATGTGTCCCTTATTTTCATGTCACTACCAAAAGTGAATGTTGTAGTCCACCAGCTAAGACTGATTTTAACTTTTTATGTTTAGGAATATTTATGTGTCACTTTCATATCTACATGCTGAGTAGATGGGTCTCATCATTTTAAGGTAAATGTGTTCAAAAGTCTAAAAAAAAAAATCTGTGTGACTAAGGAATGTCACTACCAAAACACCTTTTTTTTCTATCATTAAAGTGTTACTCCAAAACATTTAGTTTTTGTATGTGTATAACTGTTCAGAACTGTTTGACAGTTTTTTTTGTGTTTTTGTGTTTCGTGTTATTTCATAAAATTAAGTCATTATGCATTTACAACTGTTCAGAACTGTGCTAGCTAACCATGTGCTGATTACCATCTTTAAGCTAGGCTCAAAAGTATATAAAATCGTCACTACTGAAAACATTTGGTAAAGTTTCGGCAATGACATCATTGTTTATTTTTGGGCTTTTTCCATAAAATTTATTTATTATTATATATACACACGTGTACAACTATTCAGAGCTGTACTAGCTAGCCATGTGCTGATTAGCATCTTTGAGCTAGGTTCAAAAGTAACTAAAATTGTCACTACCGGAACAGTCACAACCGAAACATTTGGTGAAGTTTTAGTAGTGACATATTATTATTATTATTTTTTTTTTTTTTTCACAAAATTAAGATTTTATGTGTTTACAACTTTTTAGAACTGTGCTAGCCAACCACCCTGGTGAAAAAACCAGCATATGCTGGTAGGTATGTTTTGGTGCTGGTTTAAGCTGGTCCTTTGCTGACTGATGCTGGTCCTTGACCAGCAACATGACAAGCATAAACTAGCAAAGGACCAGCAAAAACCAGCAAAGGACCAGGATAAACCAGCTAAGGACCAGCTTAAACCAGCATCAAAACATACCTAACCAGCATTTGGGGGAAATAAACAGGATTTTAGTACAGTTATGCAAATTTTTAGTGTTTTATTTTATTTTAGTAGTGTCTTAGTTTTAGTATGCAAGTTCGAACTCTGTAATGTGATGTGGTCGCTACCAAATGTTACCGAGAATGTGCTGTCGCGACCAAAACATGGGATGTTTAGTCAAAAATAAAGTATACTGAACTATCAGCTACGATGTTATGATAGTGTTTGGTTCAATGTATATTCAAACTAATGAATCCTTAACTTTGAAATCAGTATGATCAACTTTTTGCCTATTTACAAAGAAAAATTGGATTCAGAAGAAAACAAATCTCACAAATTACACTTGAAATATTGTTAAAATCGTAACTGTTATTAATTTACCTCTGAAAACGTAATAAAATAGAAAAACTATATATATTTACAAGGAGGATGCAAGCAAAATTTCTTATTACTGTTTCGGTAGTGACAAATTTGGGGAGAGGAAAAATATTCCAAAACTTTCTGAAAATACAATACGAGAACTAACTGCACAGTTACTAGAAATGTGTACCTTGGATATTATACAATTTGCATACATACAAAAAATTTGTAGAAAAGATGATTTTGCATCAGTTCTGTAGAATGGCCCATATATATTTCAAGCACTGTAATCATGCATATGAGACTTTTATTGACCCTGCATCATAGATTATAATGAAGCAGCAGATCTTTAATGTTTTAAACTGGCTTATTCTGTTCAAGTAGACATGTAGGGTAAAAGAATTGCATTTACAAATTGCTGAAAGAGAAAACAAACATTTGAACCCCCCCAAATTCTAAATAACTTCAGTTAAACATTAATAAGCAGCAAAATGAGGCTTTAAGTCATCTAACAGCACTGATTCACCATCATTAAATTCTGATAAGCATTTCTGCTCATGTATCTATGAGACTGAGGCGCAGATGGCCAGCGTGTAGACAGGATCATTAAAACACGAGCTGGTCTGTAACATCATCACACCTCAGTAATAACGAGGCGAACGGTCGTTTACGCCGCTCTTTAACTCTAGTCCTTTCACATCCAGTCACGCATGAAAGCTTTACCTCCAACAAATTCCATCGCAGCCCTTCTATTATACATCGGTTTTGCCACATAAAGCAGCGGAACGTTTCATTTGTGCGATAGCGGATCGTTTCGGCTTCGGAGATTCTTAGGAAAGATAGGAACCCATTTTGTATGTCATACAGAGGCTTTTATATTTCCTCTCCATTTCTGTTGTCGCTGTGCATGCGGCTGTTAACTCGGAGAGAATCACAGCTAATTAATGTCTATGATAATTAGCGCTGTCGTTAGCAGGGACATCATCATCAAGCTCTTGGGTTGGCATCTCTTCTGCTCGAGTCTTGTTAAACTGTCATATGGAGCAACGTTTTAGCCAAAAGTCGATGTTACAGGTAACAACGCCGGATGTGTGAGCCAAAACCAGTTTTGAAAACAAAACTATTCGCTTTTCACTGCCAACGAGGGCATTAAGCAATATAGACAAGCAACGGGGGAGGACTATAATAATAATAATAATGAGAGTTTAAAATTGCAGATCTTACCCTGGCACTCTTAGCAGACTCCTGGCCGTTCAGATATTCAGTCACCTATAACAAAAAAAAAGTGCATTTAGACAACGAACTTCTTTAGCTTCTTAAACATACGTAAACGACATCCTTCAGGATCTCCAACAGAATAAATGACACATTATGGAGGATGAAGATTGCTTTAAAAAAGACAGCATTTTTCGAGATTGATGCAGAGCGGAATCCACATCACTCAATCATGGTAAGTGCACCTTGTTTACTAGGTGTTTAACAGGCCTTCATCTTGTTGAGTCGTTCCCTGATCATCAGGAGGCAATCGGAGTGCATGTATTCAGTAAGTGAAAGTGTGGGTGGTTATAGCCACTAGACTGTCTCTTGCTCTCTTTTCCTGTGGCCCACAAAGAGCTGCATCACAGACATAGGCCTGAATAACACTAAACACATTGACCGCTTCTGCCACAGCAAGCATTGAGAGTCACTGACTGATGCATAGATGAGTCAGAGCGAGATTGTCTTCGTTTCCGGTTCAAAGCGGTATCGGCAACGCCGTTAGAAAAGCTGGAAAGGTCTGTGTTTTCTCAAGTACCAGGTACGGATGAGATCACAGCTGAGGGTGTGATAATGCACGAAGATGGCAGATGTTAAAAAGCGTAAGGTGTGCTCTTTTAGCAACGTGGGGAATGTTTAGAGGGGGTTAATTGGCTGGCTGAAGACGGCGAGGTACATCTGGACTCTGCAGCTGCAGACAGCAGAGAAAAGTGCAGCTAACGCAGCCTCCATCCATCAAGCGTCCGACGCCCCACGACATGCAACACAGCACCTCACGTGCCACGCTCACACACACTATTATCAGCAGTTTCACACAGCAGAGGGGCGAAAACTCCTGTGCTGCTTTAAAGATGCCAGCATTAGTGCTGTGCTGATATCATCATGCACAGATATTAATAATAGGGCTAAGCTGATAATTATTACTGATAAATGGCTGATATGAAAAATTTACATTTAGATTTTAATTTAAAGTTTCCCTTAGGGCATGCCGCAAACTTTGAAGGCAATGTAAGTCGCTTTGGATTAAAGCATCTGCCAAATGCATAAATGTAAATAATGTTTTGCTGTAATTATTTAGAACTAAAATCATTAAATGCCTCAAGCAAGTTTTGACCAACAGTGATAAATTGAAGAAAGTCCAATAACTGATGTAGTTATTGTGCATCTTTAATCAAGATATTATCCTATTATTATCTACCAATTAATAGTATTATCTTGATGCATTGTGACAATATATTATAATAAATTTTATAAAGTTAAATTTTTATTAATTTTGTTTATTAGATTTACACTTCTCATTAAATCTATGGAAGTTATTTAGTAAAGATTTTGTTTGATTAACATGACATTCAATATACTAATACACAGATTTCAGATATCAGATTTCTTTCCCAATTTAACCTTCTGGGGGAGTGTGATCTGACCTATCATAACACAGAATCTGGCATTTTTGTATGACAAACAAACCAGACAGGAGAGTAGATTAACTTCGGCGAACTTAAGAAAATAAGTGTGTATTAATGTCTTCCCACAGTTGAAACTAGATACCATCTGATGTTCATTCATGTTTATTTGATCCACAAAACAGTATTGTTTGAACTTCCTAAGAAAATGACAAAATTTGAAAGCTGAGAGTTTGATTCACAGGCGATCTAACCAATCATAACGCAGAATCTGCCATTTTGCCTGACAAACAAACCAGACAGGAGAGTAGATTAACTTCGGAGGTCTTGAACTTGAAAAATAGAGTGTACTGACATCTTTCCGCAGTTGAAACAAGATAGCTTTTGATGTTCATGTTAATTTCATGCGGTAAATAGTAAAACGTAACAAATGATTCACGAGGTGCTTAAACTGAGGTGCTACAGCAATGTCACGACACATTCAAGAGACACAAAACGGTGCTTATTATTTGCATTTCTTAAGAAAATGACCAGATTTGGAAGCTGAGACTTTGTTTCATACCTTAAAATAGCCTGCTCTGTCTTGCCTGTTGGGGTGTTGTCAGTTTTCTCTTTGCTACATCATGTATTTGTGACCTTAGACCACAAAACCAGTCGTAAGGGTCAATTTTTCGAAATTGGGATTGATACATAATCTGAAAGCTGAATAAATAAGCTTTCCATTAACGTATGGTTTGTTAGGATAGGACAATATTTGGCCGAGATACAACTATTTGAAAATCTGGAATCTGAGGGTGCAAAATATTCAAAATATTGAGAAACTCGCCTTTAAAGTTGTCCAAATTAAGTTGTTAGCAATGCATATTACTATTCAAAAATTACGTTTTTATATATTTACAGTAGGACATTTACAAAATATCTTCATGGAACATGATCTTTACTTAATGATTTTTGGCATAAAAGAAAAATCAATAATTTTGACCCATACAATGTATTGTTAGCTATTGCTACAAATATACCCATGCTACATATGACTGGTTTTGTGGTCCAGGGTCACATTTTTCACTACGTGAGAATGTGTGGCATGACAGCCCCATGATTTGTCGGACACAGCAACAGTAAGAAAGCAAATTGCTGATTATTGACTGTATAATCAGCAAAAAAGAGCTGAATTCAGGAACGCATGCTGTCTGAGAGGCAGCTTTGAGTGTGTGCGAGCACCACATTGAATGAACTCATTTTAACATCAAGCACATCTGTGCTTATTTTCTCTTTCATGCATGTTTCTATATCACTCTAATGCGTCGTCAACTACATATCGCCATGCCAGCCCTAATCACCATCATAACAGTCTGAAAACACACACTTTTCAAGTGTGTGAGCCATTTTTGTGTCCTCTATTCATATCCCTCACTCTTGTGGGTTCAGGTGGCTGTTTTACCAATCTGCAGACCGCAACTGAGTCTTTTACCGTCTCTCGGCATGAAATGATGGGACAGCGATCAGATTTGTGATGTTCTTAGAAACACTCTATAATACCCAGTAATGCAGGCAGGCTGAAAATCAAAGCGTTCATAGACACAGCCGCACAGCATTCGAAGAGAACAGTTTGGACTTTGATCATCTCAGTACAGAGATTAAACAACAGAAAGACGCTGGAGCTGAAATGGCTTCTCTGTCCCAGATCAAGCCTGTGTTCAATCCACAGGGCACAGGAATGAAATGGGGTTTTTAGGCAGCGATGCGTGTCATTCAGCATGTGTCCCGGCCCGTTTGTGTGGATGAGTGTGTGTTTGATACTAGAGGAGCAGAAAATTCCCAATTCTAAGCTTAGCTAACTTGTACTGGTTAATGGGTAATGGAGCTGTCAGGGGCGAGGGATGATGGGATATGACTGGACATGGGGTGGCCTGTAAGTGCCTGGACTGTACGTTAGCTGAGATTAAACAACAGTCTGAGACTTTGGCTGTTTAATGCCGTGGCCTGTCATGAGTGTTTTTTGTCGTTGTTGTTTTTAATGGTGTGTCGAATTCAAAAACATATGGAAGCCCGTTTCCACCACTGATTTATTTATTTTTTTTTAATTGTAATAGTTGTAACACTTTTGTGTAATTTTTTATCTCACAATTTTGACTTTTTCTCAGAATTTAAGATATAAACTTGCAATTGCAAGTTATAAAAGTAGAACTGGAGATAAAAACTCACAACTGACTTTTTTCCTCAGAATTGTTTATATCTTGCAGTTACTGAGTCAGAAATGTGAGATATAAACTCACAACTGTGAGACATAAAGTGAGAAATGAAGTCAGAATTGCATGATATAATTACGTAATTGCAAGTTATTAAGACAAATTCACAATTTTGAGAAAAAGGCGCATTTCTGACTTTATTTCTCATAATTGTGAATATTTCTCACAATTCTGATATTTCTCTGAGAACTGTGAGTTTTTATCTTGCAATTGTGACTTTTTTCAGAATTGAGAGTTATAAAGTCATAATTGTGAGATATAAACTCAATTCTGAGAAATGAAATCAGAATTGCGTGATAAAAATGATAAAAACTCGCAATTGCAAGTTAAGTCAGAATTATGTCAAACTCCCAATTCTGAGAAATAAAGTCATAATTCTGTGAAAGTTGCAACTCTGAGGAAAAAAAAGCCAGAATTGAGAAAAAGTGTCACAATTCTGAGAAATACAGTCAGAGTTGTGACTTTTTCTCAAAAATGCGACTTTATTTCTCAGAATTAAGTTTGACTCACAATTCTTACTTAACTTACAATTTTAATCACGCAATTCTGATGTCTTGCAATTCTGACGTAACTTGGAATTGCGAATTTATATCATGCAAAAGTGACTTTCTCAGAACTGAGAGATATAAACTTGCCATTCTGAGAACATAGTCTTTTTTCCCCCTCAAAGGGGGGAAGCAGTTTCAAGTTTATGTCTCACAAATCTAAGAAAAAAAAGTCAAAATTGCGAGATATAAACTCACATTTGCGAGAAAAAAAGTCTAAATTGCGTTTGCAGTTTTTATATCTCGCATTTCTGACTTCATAACTCGCAATTGTGAGTTTATATCACACAATCCTGAGAATAAAAAGTTGCAATAACATTTTTAAATGTTTTATTCAGTGGCAAAAATAGGCTTTCATAAAAATAACTTGAGTAACTTAAAGTCATCCCTGTGGCTCAGTTTAAAAAAAAAAAAAAAAAAAAAAAAAAAAAAAACAATTCTTACACCTTTTCTCATCAAACATCTTTGAAAGCCCTCTAAGCAATATGTCCAGCTGGAGTCAGGCAAACTACTAAACTTGGGTTCCTTAAGGCCAATTAGTTAAGCAAATTAAAGATATGTTTAAAACAATTAAACAGAAGAGTAACAAAAATTTAAACCACAATTTTAAACCTCAGACAACTTTCCGTAAATTGCTGAAAAGCTTCAATTCTTACAGGACAATTTCAACAACCTTAATAAAAATACTACACCTCCCTCAGGCTTTATCATCTGGATTGCAACTCAATATCACCAGAATATGACACATATTAACAGTGCTTTAGTTTCATCAAGCCATCAACAGCACCACAGGTTTGTATAACATCTACAGCCGAGATCAGACCACCTTTCACGCCTTAATTAATGTCTCCAAAGGCAGGGCATTATACAGCAACAAGACCTTCAAACCTTTTCTGAAATGATAAGTCCAGAGTTTAGCCCTATTAAATCAGCCATCTAAGTCAATACTGGATGCTTAAGGAGAATCTTGCAGAACAAATCTCCAATAAGACTGAGTGCATTCTATGACTGTAACCCTAATTGGTATGTAAGCTTGTAATTAGCCTGTAAAACTAATGAACGTGAAAAGGCACCAGTGTCACTGATGGCACACTACAGTAAGCTTAGCGCTGGTGTAGCATAAACGCACAGAAGCTCTGTTCCAAATCTTGTGAGCTGCCTTCTTGTCTACTAGATACACTTCTTTTGACTTGAATCGCATGCCCTCCAACACACAGACATCCAGCATGCCAGGATGAGGAAGAAAATCAGACAGACTGCCACACAAATAAGAAAGAGCAGTGTTTGACAAACACAGGGAGGGAAATGACACATCGATTTCATTTATCGATCCCGAGAACTGATGAAGCTCATGCACACTTATCGGACGGCCTGCGTTATTCGCGCGCAGGTAGATAGAAAGAGAACCGGTGGGCCTTATCTGTCACTCTCGTACTCGCTCCCTGTCAGACAGACGTTCCCTACTTTCACTTTAAAGATTTCCTTTCCCTCGTTCGTTCGCCTTATAGGGATATTCAAGGACTTGTTTCGCACAAGACCACAGCAAATGTGACTGACTGACTGACGTATGGACTCCAGTTCTGGAGGCTTCAGCAGAGTAAAGATTTGCTGATAGCAGGAAGTCAGGTGACAAGCACGGCAGATACCCTTCAGCAGCAAGAAAGGACGTTGGAGAAGAAAAAAGATCACAGAGCACAGTGGTTTTAAAAGGAATAATATATCAAAAGACAGACAAAGAGTTGGGGAGGGTCACGGATGTGATGGCAGCGTGTATTATGAAGACAGTGTAAATAATCACTGTGCATTAACAGCGTTTTAAATCACAGCTAATTTACCAAGGAATGAAAGGTTTGATCCACTGCTTTGTCTTTAATTCTGCAGATTATGATTTATCACACCGCTTTCACTGACATGCAAATACATGCAAATTTGCAAACTACATCCTCCTGCACACGGTGTGCTGCACTGGAGGCCAAACCAGCAGCAAGAAAAGATGGGGAAGGAGAGAGAGAAGGACAGAGAAAAAGAGCGTGAGTGGGAGAGATAATGAATGAGAAAATGAATGAAGGAGAGGGCGAGATGAGAGAATCTTTAAGAAAAAGCCAAGGGTGAAAGCCGAAGTAGACAGAAGACAAGTGGCATGGCGCCACCACACTATACTAAAGTGCCAATGCTGTCCTTAAAAACGGCCATCTCGTGCCAGAAGGACTGTGGACCTGATCTGGCATACAAGATGTGTCCTTCATGTGCATGTTACTAAAGATGGATTGTATTAACAGTGTAATAAGATGGTTATTACAGATTTATAAACATGCAAGTATGCTTCAATGGCAAGCGAGAGTGATGAAGACTGCATTTTTAATATAATATTAAATATTCTCATGTTCAAGTCACTGAAGCGTCATATAAAATATGAAGTCATTTCTGTGCAACTAGCATCACTGAATAAAATGGCAAAAATAATGATCAGTTTCTTGAACTCATGCCATTGGCTGAAGCCAATGTTGTGCTGCTGGGCTGGTCGGGATGCTAAAACACTTTCGGGTGACTATCAACCTAGAAATGTCTTATTTATAGCCGTTTCTATTAGCCTGGGCCAAGAGAAAGTATTTTACAGCCTTATGAAATGAGTTTTATGTTTTCCCAAATTACATTTTTTTATGTTTCAATTTTTCTGGATTCCATTTGTTTTCCCGTTTTGATTTTTCTAGAGTGTTTTAATGGTTAAGTTAAATTTTATTAATAAAAAAGCATGTTTAAATATAATGTTTTAATAATAATTAAAAAAAAAATAATTCCGGTCCTTGATTCTGATTGGTTAAGCCATGTTCAAAGCTGTTGTAAATTACTCTACAAACATACATCTTTGTTTACACTTGTGTGTTGCTTGACAAAACTGTTTGGTGGAAGAATAATGCTGTTATATTTTGTGAAACCTTACTACATATATAGAATAACCGTTTTATAAAAGCAATAAGCCTTGTGAAGCCGTGGTTTACAGTGAATTTATAACAGCTATGGGGGTTTTAGGCACTTCGTTTTACGCCGTGCCTAACAACGGCCCTTAGCTGTTATAAATTCCCTGTAAACCATGGCTTCACAGGGCGTATTGCTTTACTATAAAACTGATAGTTCCAGTCCTTGATTCTGATTGGTTGAGCTGCATTTAAAGCTGTTGTAAATTACAAATATACATCTTTGTTTACGTTTATGTGTTGCTCAGAAACAACTTAGTTGCAACCACAACCGTTTCTGAGGAACTACATTGTTTTGGTGGAAGAATAATGGTTTTATTAACATCATTACACTTTATTTGCTCTGTTATATTTTGTAAAACCTTATTACGTCTATGGAATAACCATTTTATAAAAGCAATAAGCCCAGTAAAGCCGTGGTTTATAGCGAATTTATAACAGCTAAGGGGCATTGCTAGGCAAGACGTGAAGTGGAGTGCCTAAAACCCCTTTAGCTGTTATAAATTCACTGTAAACCACTTTATTTGCTGTGTTATATTTTGTGAAACCTTAATACGTATATGGAACAACCATTTATAAAAGCAATAAGCCATGTGAAGCTGTTGTTTACAGTGAATTTATAACAGCTAAGGCGCGTTGCTAGGCAAGACGTGAAGTGGAGTGCCTAAAACCCCTTTAGCTGTTATAAATTCACTGTAAACCACTTTATTTGCTCTGTTATATTTTGTGAAACCTTAATACGTATACGGAATAACCGTTTTATAAAAGCAATAAGCCCTGTGAAGCCATGGTTTACAGTGAATTTATAACAGCTAACGTAGTGCCTAACAACGCCCCTCAGCTGTTATAAACTCGCTGTAAACCATGGCTTCACAGGGCTTATTTCTTTATTTTATTATTAGTAGCAATACTATCATGACATTAAGTAATATATTTCTGTCACAGTTTCTTCAAGCTAAACCGACTTTTTATTTTGACGGGTTGCTGTGATAACCTATACATTTCGGGTTGTTTATAATATGACGGAAGCTTTCTAACAGTAAAATATTCAAAGGCTAAAAACACAGCGAGCCTCACGCGCTTCAGTATGTGCGTAGTGAACGAAAACGCGTGTCTGCGCCATTTATTCACAGCAAGACACAGAACATGCAGGATTTACATTTAAATAGTCTTTTGCTGTTTAATATTCACAGACAATAGTCCATATTGCATTTTGATTTATTCATCCAAAATTTGGCAAATCCCCTAACTTTTCTCATTATACAGTAAATTCAATTTTTATGACTGGATTCCGCGATTCCATCTGCGTTTGCTTGGATAAAATTAAAGAGCCCTAGTATTTACATGTCTTAAAACTACTGGAGATTTCTTTGCATGTACACTGAGCTGTAATGCTAAACTAAAGCATGTGCGTACAGTATCTGATGTATAGCACACCTGAACACTACTGTTTCATACCTATGCAAGTGTGAAACAGGAGCAGAAGTGAGTGCCACTGAAGTCCGACAGCTCAGTTCTTTACATGCACCTCGAACAACCTGTTAGCGCAATAGAAAAATGAAGAAAGCAAGCGCGAGGGAGTGAGAGGCGGGGACGAGTGAACCAGAACAGCAGTGTTCCTATGGGAACAGGGAAACGGTGGACCTGACGTGGCTGTCACAAACACCCTCCATATGCTCAGAGTCTACAAACCGCTTCAAGTTCATCACAAGCAGACTGCCAAGAACAAACCTGTATGGTTTGATGCAGGAGTAAAAACAAATTACGACAGGGCGGCAGGTCACAGGATAAACTGTTGATCAAAGAACGGGTTCAAATGTCTCAAATCAAACTGAAGGAGAAGAGTTTGTAAGCAATTAAGAGTCTCACCTCCAAGTGCTATCAGATAATGAGCTATTCATTGAAATTTGAATGTTTTCAGAGTTTCAGCTTGTTTAAATGTGTGAACTAGGGCTGTGTAGGATATTTTTTGACCCTGCATAGACAGCACTGCAACTACCATGTTAAAGGTCCAGAAAGGTAGCAAGGACATTGTTAAAATTGTCCATGTGACATCAGTGGATCAACTTTAATATTATGAAGCTATGAGAATACTTTGTTTGCAAATAAAACAAAAATAACTTTATTCAACAATTTCATTCTGGGCCTTGAAAATGTCATCTGCGTCACTGTCTATGCAGGCTCAAAAAGCTCTTAGATTTAATCAAAAATATCTTAATTTGTGTTCTGAAGACGAAGCAAGGTCTTACGCTTTTGTAACAACATGAGGTTGAGCAACTTATAACAGAATTTTCATTTTTGGCTGAACTATCCTTTTAAAAACAACAAACAAAAGCATTAAGTTAAATCAGAAAATATTTTTTTTCTCTCTAATCGTGAATCCCTAGAATAAACTAATCTCTGACAGTAACAGCTTTTAAATAAAGAGATGTAAATGCTCAAACTATTGAATTAAGTCCTCCAAGGTTCTGTGTGAGCGGCAGTACGTTTGTACGCACTTGACACAATGTCTCAAACGAAGGCAGCAAGTTAAAAAATGCTCAAGAAATGGCACAAGCATTACATAACAGCAAAGAGAGGATGTGAGAGCGAGACGGACAGAGAGAGGATAACAAGGGGAGAACGAATGGTCAGCGCTTCATAATAATACAAAATGGCTGCCGTCAGAGGCCCTGCTGTGAAACAGCGAGGTGCATTTCAGTGCACATAGATTATGATAGAGCTACGGCTCACACTAGCTGACCAGTGGATTTAGGTTCTTGAATTTTGAGTCCCTTACCATTTTCTGCAGGTGCTTCTCTTTCCGTACGTCCACCATGACAAGGCCTTCCTTCACCAGACCCAGACCCACGTCGTCTTTCGAGTCAGCGAACTGCAGCGTGACGTGCGGGCAGGCAGCTCCACTGTATTCCACATTCAGCAGACATTGTGTGTTTTGAATGTCCCTGACCACACTGTCCACGGCGTCGGCCCGTGCGTCTTCCTGCAGGTGGGGTCATCATAAGAACATGTTAGGAAACCAGGTTTATTTTCTACAAACTGCCCTCAACACAAACACGCACACTACTTATGGAGACTTCAAAGTCCTCTGTGTGCTCTGAGCCAATCAGACTCCATCGTTCAAACTCTCTAGCTACGGAGTTGCTCATTCATCACACTTACGCACACAAGCGCCGTGATAATGATAAACGCAGATTTGCAAACAAAAAACGGATCAAAATACCTCCACACCAACACAATGTTTCACAAATGTTCGACGCGCGAGGTGAGAGATACAGATCTGATCTTTCTCGCTCTCATACACACACATACACACACACACTTCGCTCTTGTGAGCCAACCTAGTCTCCATGGCAACCTTAGAGCATGTTCCCCTTGGGGGGGAGTTATGGTGGGGGTACGAGATACAGAGGCCATCCAGAACGAGAGAAAGAGACAGAGATAGAGAGAGAACAATGCGCCTACCTCAAAAGATGGACAAGATCGAAAAACAACAGCAGTATTAAGAGGGCAGGTGGCATCATGCCACACCTACACACAATCATGCACAGACCAGGTGGAAAACTTACTTTCATATGCATTTCGTCACACAATTTAGCAACATGTAACTAACAAAAAGGCTTAAACTGGAATACTAAAATACTAGCATACTACATACTGCTAAATAGGGCTGCAATGATTCCTAATTTTTTTTTTTGAGTATCTGATTTTTTTTAAAAATCCCCGATTGCATTTTGCCTGTGTTGAGTAATTGACAAAATACAGGAAGTGGTGCATCCCACATGTTAAACCCATTTAAAAATTGTGAAAGTTTAATGCTATTGAGAAATCACAAACGCTACAATTCAATTAAATAAATATATGCACTTTAATTATTTACATGCGCGTAGGTTACATACATCTGCCTCAGAGATTTACATGTGTGGAGTATCTCAAACTCCATCTCTGCATGTTGTTGTGAATTTCGGTTTATTTTAACATTCATCTGGGAACGCGATGTGTGCCATTTTATCAGATTTGTGAGATAAATCATTTGAAAAACATACACAAACACAGGAGAATACATTATCTTTCTCAATATGCTAACTGTTGTGATTTCGAAAAAAAAAAAAAGTGTAAACCCTTGATCGACATATTCAAGAAATTACAGTGGCGGAAGCTTTTCTATCAGAGAAATCGTCAAAAATATTATAGATTAAGTGGACATTTGAATTAAATGTTGGGGCCCTCTGCAGGCATTTGTTATAATGCGTAATGTAAATTAGCTCTATTGTTTATAATATATTATGTATTTCAACAGTTTTGTTTTAAAAAAATCATGATTACTTGGTTTACATGAACTAATTATTGTTAGGGCTGCCACTAACATCTATTTTTGTATCAATTAATCTATCGACTAATTTATCGATTAATCCCATCCCAAAAAAAGAAAAAAAAAAAAGAAAAATGTAAATACACAGTATTTCTGAATAAATAAATAAAATTTAAAAATAAAATTAAAATTTAATGATTCTATTCAAGTGGAATCCAGAAAAAATATGGAAAACACAGAATTTGGTAGAAATAAAACTGTAAAACTCAATTAATTAGGCTTTTTGATTCATAAAATTAAATTATTAAAACAGAGTATGGAATATACTTAAATGGAATAAACTGAATTTGGAAATAAACTGATTCATAGGGCCCTATAATTATACATTTGTAAATGAACAGTAGCTTTTAAAATTACTTAAGAATACATATATAATAGCAATGAGGCAAAATTAATTAGTTTATACTACCAAAGCAAGAAATCATGGTTTTATTGAACAAAACTGTTAAAATACATAATGTATTATAAACAATACAGCTAATGTACATTATGCATTACAACAATGGCCTGCAGAAGTCAACAACGGCCTGACAATTGTTTTTACATTTTACTGCTGTTTAATGATCTAATCCTGGTTTAATATTACTTAAACATCACTTATTTCAAATGTCCACTTAATCATTAATATGTGGCCACTTCTTTACAACAGAAATGCTATAACCACTGTAATTTAATGAATATGTGGACAACAAAACTTGTAAACTCGGAGTGAGGGGTTGAGCTTTTCTTTTAAAATCGCAATGAGCAGTTAGCATATTGAGATATTGATGTATTTTCCTGAGTTTGCATAGGTTTATCAATAATTTACCTTACAAATCTGATGAAATGGTGCATGTTTTGTCCCAGATGAACGTTATAATAAACCCAAACTCAATGCAACATGGAGTTTGGTCATTTTAATGGTGACAGTCTATTTTTATTACTACAAAAACTGTATTATAATTATTACTCGATTAATCGTCAGAATAATCGACAGATTACTCAATTACCAAAATAATTGTTAGTGACAGCCCAACTGCTGAATATGACTTAATTTAAAACAGACAAAAAAAGTATTACGCTGCATTTGTTACATCACATGACCTCATTACCTGCGCTTTTGATTCAAATAGTGAATAAAAAAAGTAGTAATACATGTATATGGCTATTCATTGCAGAAATATGCAGAATATACGGTAGTATGTCAATCCAGATGTAGCCGAAACGGTTAAACTAGGATGATGTGACTCATAATTCTTGTCTTTTATAACCTGGATGTGCCTATGTTGTGCGTGCATGCTCTATGTGTCCTACAGGACCCGTTTGAAGGCCGCGTTGCGTGATGAATCACATGGGAGTGTGTCTGAATGTGTTTGTGCAAGAACTTACATCCTGTGGGACCTGAATGAAGGCAAATGCGTATTCTGTAGCCTGTGGAGGAAGCGTACGTGTGCTGAAGGCTGGAGGAAGGGCTGCGAGACGTGTGGAGGATAATATCTCTCTCTGAAACGACAAGAGAGAGAAAGATCGTCACATTGTTGTGTTATAAAACCGGCTTCATACCTTTTTCATACACTGACTGCCTGTACAAGGTCCTCATTAAACGGAGGAGGTGTGAGTACAGCACCGCAGATAAAAGCAAAGTCAAGGATAACGCTTAACTCCTCCACATGCCACACTCAAAGCCAGCAACACAATATGAGAGAGACACACACTCTCTCTCTACTGGGTCGCAGTGGACTCTCTACTAGCTTTAGTGGAGAACATGTGAACACAGCAGGCTGGTTAGCACGGAGACACCGCAAAGGCTTGTTTCAGCCTTGAGGATGAGAAACACAGGAAGATAGACTAGAAAAGGGAAAACAGAAGACAGATGGAAGCACAAAGCAAAAAGACTGGCTTGTTCTACGTGGGGGGTTACACAGCAGTTCTTCAGAGGAAGAGAGGCAGGAACACACATCAAGCAGACGGTGGACCTGGAAGTATTTGGACACAATGTTTGAATGCCAGTGGATTAAGTGAGATAAATCAGGTGACATTTAATCAGTTGATTGAAAGTAAAATCACAAACATGGCTCACAAAAGTTATAATTGCATTAATTTAAACTATATAATTTATTTGTGAACCTATGATCACCTATTCTTTTTAATAGTTTAACTACTTTCGTTTTCAGATCATCAGAGCTCGTTAAATACTGGACACAGAAGCAGATTTACTTTCACTAATTCAGTAAAAAAACTCCCACAGATCATGTTTTCATTAGAGCTGTCAAACGATTAATCGCATACTAATATATGTGTTTGTACTGTGTGTAATTATTATGTATATATAAATACAAGCACATTCATGTATACATTTAAGAAATATTTACAATTATATGTATTTATCATCATTTTTATAGACTTTATATTATATATATAAATAAAATTATTTTGTACATAACATATTTCTCTTAAATATATACATTAATTTGTGTGTATTTATATATACATAATTACACAGCACACACACATATATTAGGCAAACTTAAACTTTTATTTTGTATGTGATTAATCGTTAAAAAATAATCTACCTCTATCTTGAAAAGTAAATAATAGCAAACATACGTTAAAACGGCAAACTCAATGCGAACCAACAAGTGTTTAACATGACAATGATGGTATCAGTTACTCAGTATGTAGTTTTAAAGGAGTAGTTCACTTCCATAACAAATTTACAGAACATACTCACCCCCTTCTCATCCAGCTTCAGCTATAAAGAAATGATGTTCTTTGAGGAAAACATTTCACAGTTTCTCTCCATATAATGGACTTCTATGGTGCCCCTGAGTTTAAACTTCCAAAATGCAGCTTCAAATGGCTCTAAACGATCCCAGTCAAGGAAGAAGAGTCTTAAAATGATCAAAAAAAAAAAAAAAAAAAAAAAGGACAATTGATATACTTTTTAACCTTAAATGCTTGTCGTGTCTAGCCGTGCATAAACTCGTCCTACATCGCTGTTTTACCTTTTTTTGTAAAGGGGTAAACACTGGGTCGGTACTTCTGCAGTGATGTTGGAGGACAAAATGAGATGAGTGTTTTTCGAAATACCGTAACTGTCATGAACCGGATTACAAAGAGTTCACACAGAGACAAGACGAGCATTTGAGGTTAAAAAATATATACATCATAATTTTTATTTTTTTTACAATTTTTTTTTTTTAACAAAATAACTGATCGATTTGCTAGATAAGACCCTTCTTCCTCGACTGGGATCGTTCAGCGCCATTTGAAGGTGCATTTAAACTGCATTTTGGAAGTTCAAAATTGGGGCACCATAGAAGTCCATTACATAGAGAGAAATCCTGAAATGTTTTCCTCAAAAAAACTATTTCTTTACGACTGAAGAAAGAAAGACATGAACATCTCGGATGACAAGGGGGTAAGTACATTATCTGTATGTTTTTGTTCTGGAAGTGAACCACTCCTTTAACAATGCTAAAAAAGTTTAGTATTTATGAATGTAAGACTGAATAATAACGAATATAAACTTGTCCATTTCTTTGGGAGTGCAGTGCACTTCTGTATGGCTGTGATATTTGAGTGATTCTATCACGTCGCATCTAGTGTGGAGAGTCAAATCTCTTGTTGCTGGAATCTTGTCGCGTCGCATGTAGTTAGGACACGGTATTAGAGGGTTTGTTAAAACTCAATGGGATCAGAGGAGGTGAGAAACGCAGATTCCCACTGTAACTTTACCTGCTGGTGTCGCTGTTGTACAACATTTCTTTAGAAAAACAAGTGATTTATACATTTACTTGTACTACAAATTTTTTCCTGATCCAATATTTTGACCCTCCTATGTGACCCTGGACCACAAAACCAGTCATAAGTGTAAATTTCTCGAAATTGAGCTGAATAAATAAGCTTTCCGTTGATGTAAGGTTTGTTAGGATAGGACAATATTTGGCCAAGATACAACTATTTGAAAATCTGGAATCTGATGGTGCAAAAAAAATCAAAATACTGAGAAAACTGCCTTTAAAGTTGTCCAAATGAAGATCATAGCAATGCATATTACTAATGAAAATAAGTTTTGATATATTTACAGTGAGAAATTTACAAAATATTTTCATGGAACATGATCTTTACTTGATATCCTAATGATTTTTGGCATAAAAGAAAAATCGGCTATTGCTACAAATATACCTGTGCAACATAAAACTGGTTTTGTGGTCCAGGGTCACATATATTGCATAAATTGTGAAAAAAGTTCTGAACAACTATTTAGCATGCATGTGTTTGCATTAGCCACTAGGCTTAAGTATCCAAATGTACTGTATATTAAAGCAGATTCTGTTGAACTGGGGCACAGTTGAAGATCTGCTACTTTGTCTACATTTTGCATACACTGTCAGATTGTAATATCAATTCTAAATTATAACACTTAAAAAGCCTACAAAAAGAGCAGTTTAATGCATAAACTTTTGATGGGGCATTAAAATAAAGATCTGTCCCTGAAGACACTATGTCCAGCGAATCAGAGAGATTGAGCAGAGGTGGAAGGCTATAAACAATGATATCAGATTCAGCACAATGCTCTTGCACTGAGGGTTAAGATATGCAGAACAAAGAGATGTGGACAAAGAGAATAAAAGAATGAGCTGGAGAGTCTGTGAAAAGAGAAGAAAGCCAAAGGTGCAGGGAATACAAAGATCAGAGAAAAGGCCTGTTGTGTGAGAAATGTTCAATCACATGACCACCTGCATATTTTCTCTAGCTGGCCTGGAGCTTTCCGCCCGGGGCACAAAAAAAGCAAAGCGCGTTGGGTACTGCATCATTCAAGCTACTTTTAAGCATACTAACATTATTTTCTTTGCAAAAATGCATTTATTCTGGATTTACGGGGAGGAATTGTTTTCCACATGTGCGGCATTTTGACTGATGGATTCAGTGCTGGTTTTTGAAAGCACATGCAGTATTTTAAACACAATTCAGAACATTCATCAGTCAGCGCCTTTCTAAAAAGACGCTCCACTCAGGAGATGCTGTGCTACATCTAGATTACACATCAGCCTTCCTGCAAGTTACTCACGTTTCCATAGTCGATGTAGAACACGTGAACCTTCGCTGGAGATTCAATTTTCTCGACACGAGCTCTGTACCTACAGAAAGAAAGAGAGACAGAAGAAAGCGTCAGTTTCACTCACTCATAAGAGGAGAAAAGAGTTGCAGCACTGGACAATTTCATGTTTTTTGTGCACTTTGTTACTTTTTCTTCATGGAAATGACTGAAAGATGCCACACTGGGCACCTAAGATACCAGTACTGGGGTGTAAGTGACCTTCAATTTCATCTTATTGAAAACATTCACTTTCATAAAAAGCAAAATACTAGTTTCGTGCCCCTAACTGTACAGTACAGGCAGATCTTTTATGGGTCAGAGGAGAGAGCTGATCTTGTATTCATAACCTCACGCTCTGAAAGCGTAAGAAGCCTCTCATATTCATAAAGAGCAGTTCAAAGCTCTGCATGACACCTCAAACACAAGAGGAAAAAGTCAAAGAAGAGCTTCCGTTATCATCTAATCAAACTTAGACATTTGAACCCACTCAAGACCCCCTGCCTACTCCAGACCATCTACTTATGCTAAAACACCTCAATCATCCAAAAACCACCGCTTTCAAAAAATGTCTTTCTGCTGGTTGCAGACTGATTTGTGTCCACCCTCCCTGCATATCACAGACTTAATGAGCTCTTACACCACAGAATGACATAGTCCCGATGCATCATGGGAAAACACGGCCTCCAGAGCCAAGTGGGATGTAGAGAAAGTGCCTATTAGCAACATGACAACATGCTAAGAAAATAGAAAAGAAAAACAGAGAATCCACTTCTCAGAGGCACTGAGTTGCAAAGAAAAATTTAAAGGCGAAATTCTAGGATTGCTGCTGGGTGGAGCTCAAATGAGTTTTTAAAAGAGAAAGGCAGCATCAACAAAAACACCAGCAGATGCTTGAGTAATGAGTCGCCCCACTGAGGACGCAGCCTGTTCAGAGTCTATATGAGGACAATAGAAGCTTCCAGACTCCCTGAAGGACAAAGGACTCATTAGAGCAGTCCAATGTCCTGCAATCTGGGGCAGTTTACCCCAGTATAAAATGTAAGTAAATCAAGAAATACCCATAACCAACAGATGGTTCACTATAAAAGCATTTCAACAATGGATATGAGGTTAAAGCAATCCCTGCGAAGATAGCCTACATAAAAATGCTGCCTTCCTGCTTTAATTCCATTTCAGCAAAGTCATCTTTCCTTCAAATTAAATACACACATCAGTTATATTAATAACATTCCAATATTAGACATTTTTTATTTTAGTTTTTAATTATTTCACAATGCGATTTGGCATTATAAAATAATAGCTGTCATTTAATGCTCATTTAAAGTTAAAAACAAAAAGCTAATCTTAAAATCTTTCATGCCATCTCAATTCTTTACATTGTTACAATGATGCCTAAATGCATTTAAAACTTTTAAATGGCTACTGACTATTTATTATGGAAGCCCGTTTCTGCATCTAATTAAAAAATAAAAAAGTAATTGGGACATTTTCTCCCACAATTCTGACTTTTCTCGCAAACGCAAGTTTATATCTCACAATTCCGACATTTTTTTCTGAGATATAAACTCGCAATTGTGTTATAAAGTCGGAATTGTAAGATACAAACTCACAATTGCATGTTATAAAGTCAGAATTGTGAAATATTATCTTGCTATTCTGAGAAAAAGTCAGAATTGCGAGATAAAAAGTCAGAACTCTTTTTTTTTCTCAGAATTGTGATATAAACTCACAATTGTGAGGAAAAATTCAGAAACTTTTTCTCACAGTTGAGTTTGTATCTCGCAATTCTGACTTTTTCCATCGCAATTACATTTTTTCTAAATAAAGTCAGAATTGCAAGACACAAAGTCACAAATCTTTTTTTTTTTTTTTTTCCAGAATTGCATGATATAAACTGACAAAGTCCGAAAAACAAGATAAAGACGTCTTCTGAATTCTAACTTTTTCACAATCGCGAGTTTATATCTCGCAATTCTGACTTTATTTCTTGCGTTTAAATTTTTCCTCAGAACTGTGAGATATAAACTTGCTATTGAGAGTTATAAAGTCCAATTCTGAGGGGAAAAAAGACTGATACATTCTCAGAATTTTTCTCAGTTTATATCTCACAATTATAATTTAATAACTTGCAATTGCGTGTTATGAAGTCAAAATTGTGTGATATAAACTCTCAATTGCTAGATAAAAACATTCAATAAACCTAATAAAAACACTCTTTTTCTTGCAATGATGAGTTTGTATCTCATAAATCTAACTTTTTACTCACAATTCTGACTTTTTAACTTGCAATTGCGAGTTATAAAGTCCAATTTTGAGGGGAAAAAGACATGATACAGTTTATATCACACAATTCTGACTTAACTCACAACTGCATGTTATAAAGTCAGAAGTGTGATTTTTTTTATTCAGTGGCGGAAACAGGCTTCCATAATTTATCATCAACTATACCTTAAAAACAGTAAGCATATGCCAGAATTTCAATATCAGTCCGTTATTACTTGAAACATCAAATCATCTGCACACACTTGCCAAATCAGCAAGACGACTCATCTTTACTTCTCAAAACTTGACAAGAACGTCCTGCCCTTCAGCTCTGACAAATATTTTATTACATTTATTTATTAAAACAAATTAATAAATTAAGAGGTCTTTGGTTGAAACCAGGAAAAGCAGTTTTTACAGCAGATGCCATTAGATCTCAGGCTCTTACCATTCTCCGTCAGCAAACTTTGCGATGCAGAAATCCCCTCTGCGTGGGGAAAAGGATCCTTCCACCGGAGGCTGGGCGGCAATCTCTCCTCGCATGCTCTCCATCAGACTCTCCAGCTTAGTACCTGCACAGATGAGGCGACAAAAAAAATGAACATCTCAATCCATCATAATTCTCAGGAAAGTTTCAGGCGTTCCTTGATTTGGCTCCATGTTCGGAAAGCGCCATTAATGACGGCGTGATTACATGATTTATACCATAACGGGATGATTTGAGAGGGAAGAGATGCATTAACTTGTGAATGACTGGCGTCTGCCAACATCGTTTCTCCAACAATGAAGCCCTGATGGCTCTAGAGAGGAAAAACGCAATATTTTCCTCATTCAGCCAAACAGTGAATACTAAATTACTTTAATTTGTTGACAACCAACATCTAGTTGAGTTTTTGCCGGAGCTGGGGTCTGTTACGAAACACGGAAATAAAATTAGATTAAGACCCAGAAATCCTCACCACTCTAGCGCTCTGCAGCCCGCTTGAGGGGGACGTGTGACCCAGGCAAGCTCTCAAATAAACCAAAGGCCAGTAAGGTTTTAATACATCAAAAAGGTTTGAAAGGCCTTTCTAATGAGAACGTCTACTACAGATATTTACTTTTTTTCAGCTGTACTCTTGCAGCTGTTCATTCATTTCTCCCAACAACAGAGCAATCAGTGTAATCGCTGAGGTGTGGGGTTCGCTGGGGTACGGAAATGTGACAAAATGGCCTCACAGTCAAGCATGAATAATGTTGTAGGAGCGCAAAGCGGAGGGAGAAAAAAAAACAAAAAAAACAAAAAGAGAGAGCGAGAGCTGTAATGTGCGACAAACACCAAACATCCCTCCAGGAAAGCTGTTAAAATAAGCCAACTAATGGGCCTGTCTTAAGCTGCTCATTTTCGCCCCCCTCGTCCGACGTCATTGGATTTTTATGATAATTGTTTGCTAACATCAGAATATTTGCATGTATTAAATGAAAGGCGAGGCTAAAGAAAAGAGAGAGAGAGCGTTTAAAACGTAGCGTAAATCTATATTCAAGCAGCCTTAAGCCTGCATGCGGCTAATTAGCATGATGCCAACTCAAACAGAGCAGCGTTAACGTGCGAACGTATGTTTGTGTACGTGTAAGGGCGCAGGGGGTATTTAATGGCAGATCTTCAAAAGGGGCGTGGCTTAAATGCTCTATTTAATTGGCCAGCCCACCAGCATCCAGCCTGCTAAACGGTTAATTAGCACATATGGGAAGACACGTGCGCGCACACACACATAAACCTCTCAGCTGATTCACGCACAGTAGAGATATTAGCAGCGTTTTGAGGAGGCAGCAGTTTTTGAGAAGTTAAGGGTGGGGGGGGGACGTGGCTGTGAGACTGTGGGTAGAGTAGCGTGTCAGATGACAGCTGAACGTGCAGCCTTGATTTATTAAACTAATTTAAAAAGTTTTGCATTTTCTTCCCAGGCAGCAGGGCAGCGAGAGTGCGCATCCCCGGCTTCGTTCATCCATGCCCCACTTCCAGCCCTGCGAGAGCTCGCTAAATAATAAATAAGGAGGGGGGTGTCCTCCGTACGCGTTATAAAGGTTTAATGGAGGCAGCGCATTTAACCCAATTAATCCAAGAAGCACTCAATTAGAACGCAGAGACTGGGCAGAGAAAAAGTCTCTATTATAGACAATGGATGCTAATTAAAACGAATGCACTGGCTTATAATACGCGTCAAAGAATGCAAACCTCAATCCAAACTCTGCTGAAGGGATAATTCACTCAAAATGAACATCCAAACTTTATTTAATTACCTCGTGCCATTTTAAAACCATATGCTGTGTGAAACACTAAAGGAGAATCACTGAAAAACCCTACTCTGTAGCTCTGAAATCAGAAATGACTGCAGACATCAGGTTTTACGCTTCATCAAGTGACAAAAAATGACAACTACAGGGACCTATGGAATCTGTTTTTAAGTTTTTGTAAATACTGTTTTTTTTGTCTTTTTACTTTTTTCTGGATTCTGTTTTCCCCCTTTTAATCATTTTTTTTTTTTTTTGAGTCTGTTTTAATGGCTAAATTAAATAAATAATCATGTCTAATTCATTGAAATCATGAAACTTGCACAATTTAACAGCATTTATTTATTTAAAATTGTAACAAAAATGTATAAAATGCATTTTATTTTTTTTTCTCCCAAATTTACTTTTATTTTTGATCAAATTCTGTGTTTTTCATTAATTTTCTGGATTCCATTTTAATGGTTTCATTAAATTTTAATAATCTAAAGCATCTCTAATTGATTGATTTTATAAAAATGTATTATTATTATTATTATTATTAGTGACCCTGGATCACAAAACCAGTTTGAAGTAGCACAGGTATATTTGTGGCAATAGCCAAAAATACATTGTATGGGTCAAAATTATCGATTTTTCTTTTATGCCGAAAAACATTAGGATTTTGTGGTCCAGGGTCACATTTCATTTATTTATTGATGTTTATTTTTTTCAGAAAAAAAACAGTGTTGTGTATTTACATTTTTCTGGTAAACAAATTCAAAATATAAATGTATTTTACTGTAAATATATTTTCTGATAAATATTCCTTACATATATTTTAAAAATGATTTTATTATTAACAGTAGTTCTATCATTAAATTAAGCAATACATTTCTGTCACAATTTCTTCAAGTTAAACCAAACTTTAATTTGGACGGCTTGCTGTAAGGACCACTGTGCTTGTTTATGATGATAATTTTTCCTTAAAAGAAATGATAAAATCCTCATGAAGTGACTCTCAGAGCAGTTCTAAATATTATGTCTGTGTGTTAATCTACTCATATATTAAGGCGGCAAAAGCTAATAAAACTGCAAGCGGCACACACGCTTCAGTATGTGTAGAAAACGAAATTCATTCACACAGAGAAATGCAAAATATGCAGGATTCATATTTAAATATGAATCTTTTTGCTTCTTAATATTCACAGACACTCAAAAGTGTTTTGATTTAAGTGTACTGGCCTACTTTTGATTTATTCATCAAACATTTGGCAAATTCTGTGACATTCCGTGTTATACAATAAATTCGTACAACACTGTTGTACTTCGTGTTAATTGGAAACTTAATAACACTCTCAGGGAGACTTTGTCGACTTAAAAATGAATTTCTATTAATGTGTTTTTGATCAAAAAGTATGCTAACAAGACCTGCAGTGGTCCATATGGTGTGAGTTCAGGTGTTCATCCCTGCTTACATTCCCTGTATGCTTCATTACATCCTCCTTGGCTGATATACTGGAGGATATAATGAAGGATTCAGCTTTAATTATGGTGGGGTCAGGTTCTCTAGTGCCTACTGTAAATCTGCAACACTCCCCTGACTGTGTACGTGTGTGTGTGTGTGTGTGTGTTTGAGAGAGAGAGCATTTTCATCTCAGTGCATCGTGCTTTGCACACAGCCAACTCTTGGTCAGTATGTAACGTTAATTACCACGAGCAGAACAAGTCTGCGGATTTGGATTCACCTCCTGCTCTGATGAGGGACGAGTGAGAGTTATAGAGGACATGAGGTGGAAGCTCACAGATGAGCCTGAGAGAGTCCACTATGAGATGAAACATTCCATATTCAGGTAACACAGCGGGCAGGATCTTCAAGGACGCTTAACTAATGTAAATGTTTAATCTCCAAAAGTCAAAGGTTCTCTGCATGAAAAAATGTCTTGCTCTTTCACACACACTAGGGTTATCTTTTTGCATTTGAAATTACTTTTCATTTAAGCGCTATTTTACTTACCATTTCAGTTATTAGTATATTAAAAAAATAAAAATAGTAACAATAATAGTCCACTGTTACTCTGCTATAATCTTCACAATTCCATTTTGGCCACTGGAGGTTTATCTGTGAATATTCATAAGAATGTAATATAAATGTGAGAATCCTGTACTGCAGGAAACAGGTTAATTTTAATGCTCTCCATCTCAGTTCCTCTATATGTGTATGATTCACTCCTCACATATGACACACCGTCTTGACATTACAAGCTATGAGGGATGAGTGCTGCCTATATACACATGGCATAGCTGCAAAGAGCACTATATATAACCCACACCTGCGTTTATTTGCATTGGAAAGATGAATCTACTTTAAATCGCATCCGATGGGTCAAACACTTCCACGCCTACCTCACGTTTCCCACAACGCAACCAAGAGAGATGAACCTCTCACTCTGAGCGTTTTACACCATTTGAAAACAACAGCTGGAGAAAGAGAGAAAGAGAGAGAGAGGTAAAACCCACAGAGAAAAATGGTCGATCCCACAGAGGCAGGAGAGCATTTTAACAAATATCATGTTCATTGCTTCTCTATAGCCCATAATTAATTGTGTTTACTAAGGAGAACTGCACTATTATTATGGCTCTTGCTAAGGGTTAGGAATTTGAAATAAGAAACTCGTCCCACATGGTTCATGCTCAATCACGTCGCCCAATGTGTGTTACTCGTGTTGCCCGCTAAGTCAATAAGTTCTTCGCTGACTGGCTTGCACAACGCATCATGCAAATTTTCAGCTTGAGTTAAAATTTTTCAACTTGTGCGGGAGACGCAATATTGTGCGGTCACTGCAATATAGACGTCCAATTTGTGTCACTGAAAAGTTCTTCGCTGATTGGCTTGCGCGACATGATATCGCACTGTCACAGCAGTTACACCCAATTCGCGCAGGTCGAAATGCCGTCAAAGCGCATCAAATTCCTTGCTGATTGGCTTGCCTGACAACGTATCAAGCAAATTTTCCACTCAAATTGACGTTTTTCAACTTCGTCCAGTCACAGCAATTGCGTCACCCAATTTGCATCATTCTTGTTTCCCGGTGTGTCAATATGTTCTTTGCTGATGAGCTTGCATGACAATGTCTCATGCAAATTTTCTGATTGAGCTGAAATTTTTCAACTTGCGTGTAAGACATGATATCGCACAGTCACTGCAATCATGTCACCCATTCACATCATTCGCATTGCCCGGCACGTCCGTAAGCTCTTTACTGACTGGCTTGCACAACAACACATCATGCAAATTTTCCGCTTGAGTTGAAATTTTATAACTTGTGCAAAAGCGCAAAAGCGCAAAAGCGCAATATCGCACGTCATGGCAATTGCGTCACCCAATTTGCAACATTCACGATGCCCAGCATGTCAATATGTTCTTCGCTGATTGGCTTGCGTGACAACGCGTCATATGAATGTTCCACTCAATATGAAAATTTTCAACTTGCGTGGGAGACACGATATTATGTGGTCATGATAATAGCATTGCCCAATTTGCATTATTTGCATTGCCTGGTGCGTCAATATTATCTTTGCTAATTGGTTTGTGCGACAGTGCGTCATGCAAATTTTCCGCTCAAATTGAAATTTTATAATTTGCGCAGAAGGCACGATACCACATGGTCATGGCAGCTGCGTCGCCAAATTTGCCTCATTCACATCACCTGACATGTCAATATGTTCTTCACTGATTGGCTTGCGTGACAACATGACATACAAATTTTCCACTCATGCAGCTAGACGCATGTGGAAGATGCAATATTGTGCGTTCATAGCAATATAATCTCCCAATTTGCGCCATTCACATTGCCTGGCGTGTCAATATGTTCTTTGCTGACTGGCTTGCGTGACAATGTGTCATGCAAATTTTCCAATCAAGCTGAAATTTTTCAACTTCAGACATGATATCACCCAGTCACTGTTATTGTGTCACCCAATTCACATCAATTGCTTTGCTCGGCACGTCAATAAGCTTGCGCGACAACACGTCGTCCTCGAGTTGAAATTTTATAACTTGTGCAGAAGGCACGATATCATGTATATGTTCTTCGCTGATTGGCTTGTGTGACAACGCGTCATGCAAATTTTCCATTCACGTTGAAATTTTTTATTTTGCGCGGAAGATATTGCGCAGCCACTGCAATCGCGCCACCCAATTTGCATCATTCTCATTGCCAGGCACGTCATTAAATTCTTTTTTTTTCAGTTTGGCTTGCATGATAATGCACCATGCAAATTTTCTGGTAAAGTGGAAATTTTTCAACTTGCCTGGAAGACGCAATATCACACGTCCGATTCCATTTACTTTTGGTGTGCACACACCATTACACACACACAAAAAAGGGACATTCATATCTACAGACTAATATCAGAGACATGGGACCCCTTTTAACTAGACCACCCTAGCAACAACCTAGAAATGCCAGAGGAAGTAGCCCAGCAGCCACACAATATACTAAAGAACACCTTAGCAACTTCACAGAAATGCCCTGTGTAAATGTATTTAAATGTGCTGCTGTGGCTGTAGCTGAGAGCCAATATGCAAATGCACAGAGAAGAGTGATTAGGCCTAATATCAATGCTACTGCGATATTATTCCATGAAACGATTCCCAGAGGGAACAAGACTAAAGAAATGAGACAATACTAATACTGATGTCTCCAAATCACCATATTAAACAGAAATTTAGCAACCATTCTCGTGCATAAATACTGCATGCGGGTGAATATAGCAAAATCTGCAAACAGTCATAATTCAAACCCAACTCAAGGAAAATTAAAAAGGACATTATATTTTGCATAAATAAAATGAAGCCTATTAATAAGACCATTAAGACTTCTTTCACTGAGATAATTTTTCTTCCCAAATTCTCATTACTGTTCAGAAAAAAAAGAAATAATAAAAATCTCATTGTTATTACTGCACTGAGAAAAACACCAAAACAACAACAATGTATTTAGATAAAAATACTACATTACAATAAATCACTTGGAGTAATAAAATTCTGAATCTGAACACAATCACAATAATTATTTGTGAAATTGTACTTAAAATGTTCATGCAAAAAATCTTAATGGTCCTTAAATGGCTTCATTTTCTTTGAGCTAATTTATTTGTATTATTTTTTTTATTTTACGAACTGCACATATATACGAAAGCCTGTTTCTTCCACTGAATAACAAATAAAAAAAGATTATTGCGACTTTTTCACCTCACAGTTTTGATGTTTCTCTCTAAATTGCATGACAAACTCAGAATTGGGAGAAACAAAATCAGAATTGCGAGATAAAAACTCTGCGTGACAAACGTACAATTGCAAGATAAAAAGTCACAATCAACTTTTTTTTTTTAATTCAGTGGCGGAAAAAGGCTTCCATACATATGACACGACAGTCAATTAAATTATTTAAACATCATTAATTAATACAACAATAATAATAATGAGATGTTTGACAGTAAAAAAAAAAAAAAATAGCAGATATAATCAGTTTAATTTTTAGTATTTTACCACAATTTTAAGGAATACCACCCGCAATGAAAAGTATTTTAAAAAAAGAAAAGAGAGAGAAAAAAAAAAAAAAACACACACACACTCGCCAATGATCACCCCTTCTCTCAAAGCCATTTGCAGTAATGTCTTTATCTCTTTCAAACAGTGATGTTCATTCCCGCTTTTCCTTCCACTCCAGGTAAAAGCGACAGCCCACGCCGAGCTTAAGGACAAAGCCACATTTCACACTGACACCGGGGCGGCACGTGGTGACGTGAGCTGGCCCACCTGCCCGCTCGTCTCATTAAACATTCATTGGCGGGCGGACGGGGTCCGTTCTGCAAGGATAAGGGTAGTATTAAAGAATTTCACCTCTCCTCCCGGCGCTCGTGATTGACTCTGAGCGGGAGACGGGGCGGACGAGCCCCAGTGGGGGTGGAAAAGAGGAGAAAGGCAGAAGGAACGACCTCAACCAGAAAATATTCACCCACTGCATATCTACAGGCTCCTCCAGCTGCTTATGCGGTTACAGTAGGGAAAACAAACAGAAATGGAGACTGATATAACACATGAACATAAACATGGACACAGGGATACAGAGACAAAACAATCCCTGGGTTGTGCAAAATGTGGCTCGTTTTGGTGTAGAGACGGCACAGCGGTGTCACAGCAATCAGTGCCCGGTGCTAAATTACAGCTTTGTGATTTCAAAGCCATTGTGAAGGGAGGGCAGGGGCAGCATCTGCGTCTTTTGCCTCTCATCGCACAGGCTGTGGGTGAGACCCTCACTCTGTGTTTTGATTGCAAGTTTCCAAATATACCCACAGAGCCCTGCTGCGCTCCAGGCTAGGAGGCGTGCAAAGCACCTTTTTGGTTTCTGCTTCGTTAAAAGCGGTCATGGTAAAGAGGCAATTTGGTTACCTGCTTCGTAATCTCAAAGCTTCAATAATGTTTCATAAAGCCAAAAGACTTTTGGCTGTGAAAGCCACATTTATTGCAATTATACCATTTGTTATGGTGAGGATATAGGAGTAGAAATTCTCACTCCAGCTCAAAGTGCTCTGTAATCACTTCTCTTCAACTCCAGCAGAAATCTTGGGCCATTATACAAAAAAAAAAAAAAAAAAAAAAAGAAAAAAAGATACATATATATAAAACCCACAAAATCATTTTAAATAATGATGCATGTATTATACAAAACAAAAACACATTATTTTCTAATAAATATTACTAATTAACATTTGATGAAACTAAAAATAAATAATAATAACAATAATGCATGTATTATACAAAAAAAAAGTAAACATTATTTCCTAATGAATATTACATTACAGACACAATTAGATAAATAATCTTTAAATACTACTACTACTACTACTACAACATGTATTATATAAAACTAAATAAAATAAACACCACAATATTTCCTAATAAGTATTATTACTAGTTTACATTTGAATGAATGAATGAATTATTGAATGAATGAATAAATAAATAAATAAATAAATAAATAAATAAATGTATTATTATACAGAACAAAATAAAATCAACATTTCCTAATGAATATTACTAATTAACATATGAGGGGGGGAAAGAAAGCAATATTTCCTAGTGAATATTATTACTAATTAACAATAATTAAATAAATAAATAATGCATGTAGTATTATACAAAACAAAATAAAATCAACATTTCCTAATGAATAATATTTCTAATTAACATTTAAATAATAATAACAGTAAATAATACATGTATTATTATAAAAAACAAAATAAATGCATTTCCTAGCTAATATTATTACTAATTAACAATTATTAACATAATAATAATAATAATAATAATAAAAAAAAAAAATGTATTATACAAAACAAAAATTAAACATTATTTTGATGGGGAACACATTACCTACTGAATATTATTATTAATTAACATTTAATAAATAATAACAACAACAATAATAAATAAAAAATAATGCATGTATTATTATACAAAACAAAATAAAATAAACACATTATTTACTAATGAATATTACTAAATAAAACTAAATCCTGGTTTAAAGTCAGGAACATTACAGACACAGATACAGATAGATAGATAGATAGATAGATAGATAATGTAGTATAATAAATGAATGAATAAATAAATATATATTTTATACAAAACGCAAAATAAACTAAACTAAACATTAAAAAAATAATAATAATAAAAATAAAATAATTTGAAATCAAAGTCAGGAACATTGCATACACAATTACCTAAAGCCTCAGTACAGGGTTTTCTCCCTGACAAACAGGAGATGTTCAGACTACACTCAAGTGCTAATCAAGAGTGCTTCACACTGCAGCTCGCACCTCCACGCCTACAGACTCCCCTCTAGTGCTGAAATCAATACAAAGTACCAGCTTTCACCCCCCCACCCTTAATTAAATCAATATCAAAGCATCGTTTCCAGTCACTCCAACTTGGGAAGCGCAACCAATGAAAAAGCAAGATGGCTTTGCAGAGGACCAACAGCAAGGTGTAAAATGGATGAATGTTGTCCAGTGGTGAATGTTTATGGGAACAGTGAGTACAAATTAAGGAGAAGTTGAAAAAAATACATTTCCCCCGCTAGGCGAGTGGGCTGGCCTTCATTAGGTGTAAAACAGCTGTTGCGTGTAGGGGTGAGCGGTGCTGGATGTGTATAAACTGGCACCTGGTAAGGGAAGCACTCGAGTCATTAAGACGTGTGCCAGAGACGGCCCATCTACCCTCACCGGCCAAACTAATACCACCACTGCACAAGACACTCATGAACCTGAATTATCAAACAGATGTACAGTATCTCACAGTCTCTGCTGGTTACAGGAAAGACATTAACCAGATTGGAGGGGTGGACCAATGGCATTTCAAGAAAATAAGACCAAAGCTTAAAAAAAAAAAAAACAATAATATCATAACATTTGGAAGGTTGTGTAAGAAATATTTGCAGTTATTTACATTAATGTTTGACCTTTTTTGAAATGTACTCTGCATCATAAATAAAATGATCAATAAATGAAATTTAAATCGAAAGAAAAAAGTGCTCTATCAACAAATGTGTCACTAAAAAAGCAAAATAAATAAAATAAATAAATAAAAATAAATAAAAATAAAAATCTTTTTAGTTTATAGTGTAACACAAAGAAGACTAGATTAATTAATAATATATATAAGATTTATATAAAAATATATAAATAATATACAAATAAAAAAAAAAAAACGTAAAGCACAAATGTTATACAGTAATTTAAAATGCATAACATTTATATAAAAATATTAAAATATAAATACAATGCTATTTTAATGTCATACAAAATTTTATTTAGGGCAGAAATAATAGTTATATAGTAATTAAGAAAATTAAAAACACAAAATGCATAGTAAATGTATATAAAAATACACAAATCTTTTTAGTTTATAGTGTAACACAAAGAAGACTAAATTAATTAAAAATATATAAAATGTATATAAAATATATAAATAATTTACAAATACAAACTTAAGCATAAATGTTATATAGTAATTAAAAAATGTATATACAATTTATAGAAAGTATTAAAATATAAATATAAAAAAAATAGGACAGAAAGAATCTACGGTACTATTTTAATGTTATGAAGTAATTAAAATTAATTAAATTAAAACGCAAATACAATAGTATTTTAATGTTATACAAAATTTATATAAAAGTATTAATTTATGGCAAAAATAACTACAATATTTAATTGTATATACAGTAAGAAAATGTAAACAAAAGTATATAAAAATCCACTAATCTGTTTAGATTAGTGTAACAAAGACAAAACTAATTTAAAAACATAAAATGTATATAAAATCTAAAAATAATATATAAATGTAAGCATAAATGTTATACAATAATTTTAAAAATATAAAATTTATATAAAACATTATAATCTAAAAAATAGGGCAGAACTATCTACAGCACTATTTTAATGTTATATTATAATTAAAAAATCAATTAAATTAAAATATAAATACAATACTATTTTAATGTTATACAAAATGTATACAAAATGTATTAATTTAGGGTGGAAAGAATGTACAATAATATTTATTTGTTATACAGTAATTAATTATTTTAAAAATATATTTTAAAAAAATATTAAAACTATAAAAGATCTAAAATGGAAAGAAACTACAATACTATTTTAATGTTATACATCAATTTAAAAAACAAACACATTAAAAACTATGACTAATAAAAAATATAAATATTAAATTTAATAAAGGGCAGTGAAAATAAAAAAGTTTCCAATTTTTTTAGTAGTCAAATTCTCATGTATTTCCAGATTTTTCACGACAGTACTAGACGGTATCAAGCGCAGGGAAAAATAAAATCCAATAAAAATAAAAACAGGAGACAAGCCTGACATACATAATTACACTCACTGCAAATTGACACATAATTATACCCCCAAATATCTACGCAAGGTGACAAACCAATCTCTGTTATGAATTAGTTTCCACCAGCTGAAGACAAACAGCAGCTAATGCGCCTGTTGCAGACGTGTTTGCTGACGCTAATGCCCAAACTAATCTGTCAGTGCGGGTAACCCAAAGTGTTCATTACTTTACCGAGGTTTCAGTTACACAACTACACAGCACCCCCACCCTAGAGAGAAATTACACACGGCCTCTGGAGATACACACAGACGTTCCCTTGCCCAAGGAATTCCGTTTCACTACTGATCCCACACTTTGAGTAATTAAATCTAACTAATTAAAGAACACAGAGAAAAGGAAAAGAATTGATAGAGACAGAGAGAGAGAGAGAGTGAGCGCCAGCTTTTCCCTGCTCTGCACGGGGTGCTGGAAACCGGAGATGTTATCAGGGCGATTTGTGGGTGTTTAGAGTCTTTTAAATGAAGTCGTGAGCTGAGATCATCACAGCGTCGGGCTGTGCATTAACCGCAGACTGCGCACTGCACATAAGAGATCGCAGCTTCAGCCCTGTGATACCACAAAATCAATCAGAGCTGTTTATTTTCACTCGACACGACTCTGTATAACAGCCTGAGTTTAAAAAATAACTATGCAGAGGTTACAAACGTCTTCAGATTTTTGATCAGAGCTTGATGTGATCTGCTATTTACACTGACAAAAAGACAGTGGCTAAACGGACGTTGCAGGCGCGTGACTGGATTGAATTACAGTGTGACACAAGCTGAAATATTCCATACGTCTTTTCAGAGCGGGTTTAAAGTCGCCGGAAAGAGTGGCTCATGAGTCGCACGGCTCTTTCCTGAAGCTCTTGTTTTGATTAATGTATGCACTACCAGTTTCATGACAAAAACAGTGATTCTGTAAAGTTACGATCAATTATGATCACTCTGTTCTATCTAAGCTTATGAACGTGACTTCTGTTATCCACTTTAAAGATATACTGGTGGACATTTGTCAATTTTGGGTTATCGTCTCAATCGCGGCTACACGCTAACGTTATGTCATACGTGGTCGTGAAAATGTATCCTTTGCATGTGTTAAATTCTAAGCCATTGAAATGCAATCAGCAGTGAAAGAAAACTTATTTTGCTATATGCGCACACACATACAGTTGAAGTCAAAAGTTTACATACACCTTGCAGAATTTGCAAGATGTTAATTATTTTACCAAAATAAGATGAATCATATTTAGTACTGACCTGAGGGACTCATATGCATCTATTACAGAAGGTTGAAACGCTCACTGATGCTCCAGAAGGAAAAACAATACATTATTATTTCACCTGGGGGTGAAAACTTTTGAACACAATGAAGGTGGACATTTTTCTTATTTTGCCTAAACATCATTTTTTTTTTTTCCATTTAGTACTGCCCTTTAGAAGCTATAGAAGATACTTGCATGTTTCCCAGAAGACAACATGAGTTAAATTTACCCTGATCTTTAAATTCTAAAAGTTTTCACCCCCCGGCTTTTAATGTATTGTTCTTCCTTCTGGAGCATCAGTGAGCTTTGAAACTTCTGTAATAGTTGCATATGAGTCCCTCAGTGTGAAAATATTTTTTTTCATCAGTTTTACTGGTAGTCCACTGTATGAATAATTTTCGGTTTGACTATATCTTCGGTTGAAATGCCACTTTTTTATGTGGTAATAAATAAATATGTTTTTTGATATATAATACTTTTTATATATCATATACATTTCTTAAATTACACACACACACACACACACACATAAAGCTTTATAAGTCCTTTATATACTTGAATATGAATAGTCTTTTCATACTTATTCATAAATCAGCCCCACTAATGAACTCCTGACATCCAGACTGTATTTTCATCTGATCTCACAGTGATGACTTTTATCTTTTAATATTATTTGAGTTTTTGAAATTCAAATGAAACGAAACTCCAACACTCCTTTCTGGAAGACCACCATAAGGGAAAAAAGTGGAATTATTAGATGCAAAATTTGTAGACATAAAAAGTTATGTCATAATCAAAAGGCTCGTCTTCAAAGTGTTTATGAAAATCGTGCCCGCCCTGTTCGAATTTTCCCGTCTTTCTGAAGTTTCTGTGAGAAACCGGTAATGAAATTGCAAAGCGACTGGCTTGTAGGTTTTTATAGGGCTCTGCTTTGAAGTGCTCTACAAGGAATGAGACCTCCTTAACGCAGTTTGGAGAGAGTGTGAGAGAGAGAGAGAAAGAGGAATGACTTTTAGCTGAAAATAACAATCCTGTTTCTCTAACGAGCACATCTCTCTCTCTCCATCTCCATTTCCAATCCTCTCAGTGGAAAACATTGGCCAATTAAACAAGGGAAAAGATGCACACTTGCTGGTTCATCTGACAAAAAAAGCCCTTAAAAAAAGCAACACAACAAAAAAAGCCAAAACAGTGCAAAGCTGAAAACATACTGCATATTCAGCTCAGCATTTTTCCGTCTTATCTTCTCGCGCTACTTCCTGTTTTCTATCCCGCGTCTCCCTCCGTTTTTGCACTGTATTTGCCGTGACCTGCTTTTCTCCTGCAGCTAACCAGATAACCTGAATAATTACCTCACAAAGAGCTGAGTGAGTGTGTGTGTGTGTGTCTGACTTGCTGCTGGTATTCATTGGTGTGATGGTTACTAGACGTGGCACAGCCGTCTTCACTTCCTCTCAGGGCAACCTGCAGGGGTTAAAGGTCATCTGGGGGACTAAAGTGATAAATTGAAGGTGGCCAGAATCTCACCCTTTTCTCTAACGCTGTTTTTAAACTTGTTTCGACACCTGCAGGAGTTATTTGAAGCCAAACGGCACACTAAAAGCGATAGGATTGTCACGCTCCTGGCAACGCAAGCCTTAGATTTATTCAAAATTCATGCAAATTAATTAATTTGCGCATTAAGACGCATTAACAGACAACGGAAGTCAATTTTACGGTCCTACCAATGAAGTCTGCCACTGGAACATGTAGCAAGACCCTAATTATGTAACAAACAACAGTGCTTGTGCATAATTAGGATCTTTCCTCTGGTGCAATTGTGTGTGTGTTCATGTGTACACAAGGTTGTGTGAAAACACGAATGGGAGAGGGAGGGAAAGAAAAAAAAAAAAAAAAAAGTGTGTTTGTTCACTAAAACAGCTCCTTGAATCTCAGAGTGGTTGCCCTATCATAGACTAGGTCACTACCAAGGGCGATTTAAATGTCATGTTTAATGACTAGTCGCTATCACACTGAGCACAGAGATCACTCAGGGCATTTGGAGGGCAACACACACAACCTGCAATGTTTCCTAGCTGGAATTTGCTGGAGCGGCTACATTTAATAATCATCATATCTGAAGTCTGAAGAAAGCCCTTCAGGTATGATGTCATAATCATGCCTGGTTAAATGTGGAGTTGGATTAGATGGCCATTAGTGTGAGAGTAACCCTGAGAGTACGTCATCTAAACATAATGAAGGAAGCCAATTTAAATTATGTGATTCAGAAGGCTTTTTGCTGCTGACTGTTTAATCTAAGTAGAGTGCCATCCGATAACATTCCCATTCACAACTGCAGAATGTGACTTGCATTGTGCTATCTTTGCTCTGTTTTTCTTCATTCAATTTAAACCAATCAAGAGCGTTTCTATCAGGGGAATTTTCTCTGAGGAGGCAAGGGAGGCAGTGCCTCTTCAAAATATTGGATGAGGAAAAAAAAAAAAATCATAGTACAAAAATAAAACATTTTTCTAAAGAAACACTGTCCATGATTTTGAGATCCATCTTGTCACACTGAGGGACTCATATGCAACTATTACAGAAGGTTCAGAGGCTCACTGATGCTTCAGAAGGCAAAACGATGCATTAAGATCCAGGGGTGAAAACTTTTGAACAGAACAAAGCAGCGTACATTTTTCTTATTTTGCCTAAATATAATACACATTTTATTCTTTTTCATTGCCCTTCAAAAGCTACAGAAGATACTTGCATGTTTCCCAGAAGACAAAATAAGTTAAAATTTAACCTGATCTTTAAATTCCAAAAGTTTTCAACCCCCAGCTCTTAATTCATAATGTTTCCTTCTGAAGCATCAGTGAGTGTTTGAACCTTCTGTAATAGTTGCATATGAGTCCCTCAGTTGTCCTTAGTGTCAAAAGATGGATCTTAAAATCATACAGTCATTGTTGGAAGAGTTCAAATACACAAAAATGCTGAAAAACCAAAGAATTTGTGGGACCTGAAGGTAGGCAGTTTAACTGTTCAGGACAAACAAGGGACTCATGAAGAACTATCATTAAACAAACCAAAAAAAAAAAAAAAAAAAAAAAAAAGCTGTGGATCATTCAAGTTACAACACAGTATTAAGAATCAAGTGTATGTAAACAGTGTCATTTTTATAAATTCAATTATTATTTTCTCTTGTGGACTATATGTAAACATCTATGTGAAATATCTTATCCAGGTCAGTACTAAATAAAAAACAGCATGCATTTTGTATTAACCCTCTTATTTTGGTAAAATAATTAACATTTTGCAGATTCTGCAAGGTGTATGTAAACTTTTGACCTCAACTGTATATTGTTTAAATTGTTACTAAATTGTTATTATTTTAACATAAATGTACATTGCTTATATATATATATATATATATATATATATATATATATATATATATATATATATATATTTATAAATACAAACACTAGAAAAACTGTGTCACACAATTGAAATATTAGCATTTTTATGTAGAGCTTGCAGCTATTTTAGAATGTCCATCAATGGTGAAAGACACCTGTAGTTACAGAATGTACCAGCAGGGACTAACTGGACCACGTTTGCATGGACGCCACTGTTTCTCCATTGCCTTTAGAAATGAGGGCAGCACTCACCAGTTTCCACATCCTGTGCGTAGAAGTGCAGTCCATCTGTGATCTCGGTGACATAGACGGATCTGTATTTCGCCACACGTTCCTTCTCCTCTGTGAACTGAGCCACCTCTTCTTTTGGTTTCTCTTCATAATTGGCCCAGAGCTGTTGATAAACACATTTTCCAGTTTTAAAACAAGATCTAAAATTACCAATACACCACAACCACACTGCAACCCATTTTACTTAGCTTATTAGGTAAATGGGGTTAATTTAGATTTCATGTTCACTTAAACCTATTAACACCTCAGACCGAACGAGATCCGAGCGGTTTAATCCACTGGCATCAGTGTGAGCACTGCATTTGTTGATAATCCCTTCACATTCACATGATGGGCTGGTAACCTATTTACCCACCCATGAGAAGGTCACAATGACCTCTGCACTTCACGGATGACAGGCGGTATTGGCTAGATTTGAGTAACGCCGCAAGAGACCCAGGGCAGGGATTTATGAAGCAAACACAAGCTCATTAAGACTTGCGGTTGCAAATCATGAATTTAAGTGTGGATTTTAGCAAAGAAGTTCTACTTCATCAATGCTTTATGAAATGTCAAGAAAAGAGCCCCTGCGTGCAGTCAAATCACGCAGTTTGTTTTGCTTACTAAGCGCTGAGTGTATTACGAAATACAAACACGACAAATTAACAGGCTCTTACGCAACGGCCCCTTATTTCAAGTCGGAGGCTTTATTAGCAAATGATGTTCATCAGCTATTGAAGTTTTCCTCGTTATTCCATTTTTTTTTCTTTCCCGGAGAGCAGGAGGCTGCTAATTACAAACCAGACTTTTATACGCGCTTCCTCACCGTGCTGATTTTAGCTAATTATGTCCACCAGGACAGCAAGGCCGACATTTACAGGCCAATTTCGCCACCAGACTGTGAATTAACATATATGCATGTAAAAATACAGCTGGTGACATGCAGTAAGCCTTGAAAACCCAGGCACCAAATGATAAACTACAGGGTCAAACTACCCAATTACATCTGATTATTTCCCCCGAGGCGTGACAAAAACAAGGGAACATGGAGGAAAATGATTCCTTCGGGAAAACGGCAGGGTTAATGAAGATTTAAACATGCCATGCTCTGCCAACCACTCCACAGCGAGAGCGCTAGTCTAACCCCGCTACCCACAATGCCCTGGCACAGTAACACGAAGTTATAATCAAACCTGGAGGACCAATCGCAGTCACCCAGATTTGAGTGTCAACACTCGTTACAGTGCCGACTGTCACGATGTCATTTCTGGCACCGCTGGTCAGCACGGACCCCGTGCTTCCTGCGGCCACGTGACCTCTGACACACGGCGTTGAGGCAAGGGCACTTGAGACACGCGTGAACGGCCGGACATATGCAAAAACCCACTCTCACGTATCCTCCGCTGCAAAAGCACAAAAGAAGCCACAAACACACACAATGACTCAAAGAGACACACTGCACCCTGGGCAAATGACCTTCTGTGAGCAACCAACCATTCTTGTTTGTTCCACATGAGTGCAGGTATATGACTGCTGCTGGGTGGGGTCATGAAGAGAAAGGATTTGTGATGTATTCTGTCATTGAGCTGCCTGTGGCCTAAATCCATAGCAATAAGCCACAAAAAACAAGTGTGACAGTGAGAGACGGAAACAAGAGTGAAACCACAATCCTCAAAGGACAAAAAACACATTAGCAGACATCTACAGAAGCAGAAACATGAGAACATGAGCCTCTAACGTGGGCTAATGACTCTGATTGGATGAGCCTGTTAGAAACTATGGCAAAATTATAATAAACAACAGCAATCCCACTAGGGGTGTGCGGTATAGTGCTATTAAACGATTAATTGCGATTAATCGAGATTAATCACATCCAAAATAAAAGTTTGTTTATATAATGTGTTTGTATACTGTATATATTTATTATGTATATATAAATACACACACAGTATACATTTTGAAACTATTTACATGTATTTACATGCATATATATTTATTCATATAATTGGAATTATATATATATATATATATATTTTTTTTAATATATAAACATAACATTTTTCTTAAATGTATACATACATGTGTATTTATATATACACATAGTAAATATACACTGTACACAAACATATTATATGAACAAAAACTTTTATTTTGGATGCAATTAATCATGATTAATCATTAAACAGCCCCAGTGCGATATATATCGTAACTGTTGTTTAAACAATACGCAATTTGACATGATCGATTATATTGCAAAAATTTAGAGTTTATTATTATTATTAAGTGACTTACATTTTAGACAAAAATTCTTGTTTTCCCTGTATTCCGACAACGAAAAAAAAACAAAAAAATTTCCAACAACTGTTTTGTCTCAGAGCGACATACGTTGGTGTTTTATTACGGAATCAATTAGTCGTTTGAACGAATCGGTTGAACGAATGACTCAATGACTCATTCATGCAGCGATCAGCTGACACCTACTGGCCATTTTAGGTTTGTATTTAAATTACATTTTCTCCTTTCTCCCCAAATAATTTAAAATATCCGTATTTAACATTGTTTTTTAAACATTAAAACATGCTTTTGTGACTGCAGGTTAAATGCTTTCATGTCCATTTTAAACACTCTGTGCGAATTAATCTAAATGCTACATCATGGGCCACCTCTGCATTGCAAACAAATTTAACTGACACTAATTTTATTTTATTGGTAACAGTCCAATAGTGTCTTACTATTTGAATTTATTGATTAAATTAAAAATTTGACAAAGCATGCAAGATAATGCATACATTTAAATAGATTAGGCCTTCTAAAAGTAAAAGAATCAATTTAAACTTATTAGAAAAGTTAATTTCAAGTCATTGTAATGCCAACAGTACCCAACAGCTGACAGTACTACAGTAAATGTGTTATATATTCATTCATTCATTTGTAAAATTCAATTGTAAAAATCAATTCATATCTCAAATTAGGCTCTTTTCCTCTCTTTTAGGCTCACTTTCATTTTTTAAAAGAAAAAGTGCAGAAAACGCTTTTCAATGTCACAAAATGTATGCCCGCGCACACAGAAATAATATCAAATCAATTCTGACCACTTTAAGAGGGCATTTGGAGATAAAATGAGCAAAGAAAAGCTTGTCTGAGTTAAAAACACTAATCGAATGAGAGCAAATGAGGGGCATAAATGTAGTCAAATTATATAAATAATTGTTTATTTAACACAGGTGTATTTGTGTTAATAAAACAAACCACTTGAGGTTGTGCGATAGCCATTTTACCAAAGTGAACAGTCTGGGCCATGACCTTGGCTGAAATCATTGTAAAGCATGTTATCGAGTGTCTTATTGCTTTATTATTGGTAGTATCAGTCATTGTAAGCAGCCGTTTTTGTCAGTAGTATGTTAGTGTGTCTGTGCCTGTTGTGTTGAGCACTCAAGGAGAGGTCAGACTTCTCTTCAGGGACTATAGATACAGCAGTTACATTCATAAAAACTGCCTTTCACACACACCGAGTTCCGGGGAGGGGGCCGTTCCAAACGCTGATGAAAGGTGACAGCGTGTCAATTCCAATAGAGTGTGTTCCGCCCAGCGAGAGCGAATCCCCATCAACACCCAGAGAGCATACACACACAAACACACAGGGCCCAAGGGAAAGAAATCAAATGTATAGTCCTGGTTCATACTGGAACACACTGAACTTTACCTGCCATATTAATCTACATCCAATGGAGGTATATGCATTGAACACTACAGTGAGCTAGGGAGAAAAACTACAATACCCATAAGTCACTGCACTTTGGGCAAGTAACAAATAAAGTAAAACCTGGACTAATTCAGCTTTTTTTTTAATTTAATCTAATTTTAATCTAAAATAAAAAATAAAAAGCCATACTTATTATTAATCAAATTATACTTGGTAAATCAATTTAGCATCCATTATACTCATAATGAAGGCACCTTTGGAAATAAAGGCTCATTAATTCAAGAGAAGCCTCTTTCTGACACTTGTGTTAGACATAATGGCACGGCACACATCGTACACACACAAACGTCTTTCACAAAGTCCACTTAAACTCTGGTGCATAAATTGGATACTTGGAATACTAAGATGAGAGTCTGATGACAGAGAGAAAAAAAAACTCTTATTGTCAGCAGTGTGTGACTGGAAATATCTCATTTAAGAGATTCACTGGCCATTAGCGGTGTATGAGTGAAGCCAAAACTTCTATTTTCTCTCTATTCCAGGACAAATACTGTACAGGAATAACCAGATGGTTTATTAAACCCCGAATGCCGGCATGCAATTTTGCTTGCAGTGCTTGAGTTCTTCAAAGTGAAATGATTCACATTTCTAAAGAGGGACATACTTCAGTACATCTGTCTAGCAGTCTGGAAAACTCTGTATTCCACTGTAATACTTGGATGAAAACACACTTAACTGACTGAAGTGAACATTAAACACCTGAAATCTATTATACTTTGAGGGAATTCAAGCTGAATGTTAATTCGAAGAAAACTGGATTTGAAGAATATCCAGGTATCGAAAACACAGATGGCGACTGTGATGAGGCTGAAGGTCAAGTCTTCAAAAGCAGGTCAACATATAACACCAGAATAATGTGCATAAGGCATGTGATGAATAAAGATAAAAATGGTTTACTCTTATCTACCACATCTGGAAACCTCTCAAGGTTATCTAGGATGACAAGTATAAGTCTTCAGGAGACACACTATCATGTCTCCTCCACCAGTTTTGATTGGTCCCATTCCAAACACAGCTGAATATGTGAGTTATGCAGTGCTGGACTATACAAGCATCATGAGAAAAGCTGGATGGTAATCGGAGAGGTGGGATACATCATCAGGGTGTTTTAGCTGAGTCAATTAAGGTCTACGACCCATGATGCCCGTCTGCTCGATTCGTCTGTGCATATTGATGAAGCTATTAGCAGTATGGAATGACTAACAAGACAGACATGCCTTTACGTCGAATCACCTTCATCTGCGGATGGATACGCTGTCTATTTACATCATCAAACTGATGACTCAATCACTGCAGAAACACAATGCAAACGCAACAACCCTGACGTAGACACAAGTACACAAGCGCAAGAGAATGATCTGAGCAGAAAAGGTTTTGTGACAGCTGACAAAAGATTTGTTTGATTTAGAGTTGCTTTTTATCTTGTGAGAAAATTTAGCAAATACAAGATCTTGATAGTGTTTTGAAGACGATAACTGAAATTGGGAAGACTGAGAAGGGGTAAAACTGCAATTTTAGGTGAGGAAGAACCATAGAATCTGGTGGTCATGTTTCATCGTAGATAACATATGACATTTATATACAATCCTCTTTCATCTACTCTTAATATAATTACCCAAATTAAAACCCTGTTTATAGATTTCCACATATGTGAGACTGGACCACAAAACCAGTCTTAAGTAGCATGGGTATATTTGTAGCAATAGCCAAAAATACACTGTATGGGTCAAAATTATCAATTTTTTATGTTAAGAATTATTAGGATATTACGTAAAGATCATGTTCCATGAGGATATTTGTAAATTTCCTACCATAAATATATCAAAGCTTAATTTTTGATTAATAATATGCATTGTTAAGAGCTTAATTTGGACACCTTTAAAGGCGATTTTCTCAATATTTAGATTTTTTTGCGCCATCAGATTCCAGATTTTGAAATCGTTGCATCTCGGCCAAATATTGTCCTAACCTAACAAACTATGCATCAATAAAAAATGAATTTATTCAGATTTCAGGAGATCCCAGATCCCAAAAATTGACCCTTAGGTCTCATATGCCATTAAAACTAATTAAAAAGATCCAACTTCAAAATTGTAGAAATATGTATTTTTTTTTATTAATCTATAATGCCATGATGTCATGTTGAAAGACACTCAACCATGAGTTCTGAAGTGGCCATTTATATTAGCATGATATATAAAAAAATAAATAAGTGAAAGCATTCAGAGCATTTTCCAGAACAAAACGGCTGCATTGGATCAATATGTGCCTATTTCCAGTGTCCCTCCTTTAAAGTGCAATGCCCTATTTATCACCAGAGTGCATAGCTCTGGTATAAAACTGTGTATTTTGAAGAGCACTACACAAATACAAAAACTGACTTGACACTGCTTAAATATATAAATAAAAGCAGCAGGACCGTGACGGAATGCAATCAAATTCTGTTCGCAACTAAAATGTGAAGCCGATTAGCATGCATGACTAGAGGACTGGGGAAAGAAAAAAAAAAAAATCAATGCGAAAAGATCCATGAATGACAACAGCACTAAGCCTTACTCTTTTGAACTCCTGCTGATTGACATCTGACAGCTACAACCTCTGACCCCAACACACGCTTGCATCTAAGCAGGACATGGGATCTTGCCAAAGCATATGACAGAAATGTTTTGCTATGTGCATGCTAATAAGACTCATAGTACTAATGGGGTTATGCACCAATGTAGTGTAGGATGAGAGGTATTAAACATTTACAATGCAAATGCATAGATACATATGACCAAACATTCATTGGCCAATTAGAAATTTTAGACTGGCATCTCCAGTAATGCTTTCTGAAATCTAATTAGCTTTCTAGTAAGCTCTTCTAGTCTGACGGAGGTACTGGGGGAAAAAGACCCACAGCTTCATATGTTTGCATGCCATTCATGCTTCCAACTCCATATCTAAATGTAGCTGATGTGTTAACATGTCTGAATGCTTCCAAGTGCCCAAGCAATTCAACATATCAATCTCAAGGCATTAAAATGAGAACGGCTTCACCAGCGACAGCTTGCGCATATTTTCCAGGTAAACGCATGTCTGATTAATGAGAAAAAAAACATATTTCACACTAATATGACTGTAAAAACACTGGGATTTAACTGTCACACTTTTTCTGGTTCAAATGTGCTGAAACACACGAGTCCATCCGGTGACAAAGGGCAGACCGACCATCCATCACACATCCCAAAGTCCACATCAGTCTACTCAGGGACGCTGACAAACACATCAACTAAGTGACCTACACTGTCAGCATCCACTTAACCTGCAAACACAGAGCTAGGGCTATAAACTCACTTAGCATAATCACACACTCGGTTGTACACTCATCTGTAAACACTGCGAGCTGGATAACTCCAGCGTTTTTTCCGACCCATCCAACTTGGAATGGGGTGACGTTGGGTGAAACGCAGAGGGGAGGGGTGTGCGGAGCAGAGGTGGACGTGGAGTCTTGGATGTGGTTACTTAGTGGATAAATTTATGCATTAAAAGTGCCCAGGTGGCATGGCACTTTGGGAATCAACAGCTGCGAGATGTCAGCATGCGGGGAGCTTCTCTTCAGCCTCATATCACAGACAGCAGCTGTTCGGATGCAGCGGCGGTTGCGCGGCTTATACCGCGGCTTACACCGCTAATGTCACCGCCCTCCTGTCAGCCGTTACAAACTCCCACCAGCTTGAAATTCCTGCACGGTAAAGGTAAGAAATCACCAGAAACTCTGGCCCTCGTTGCAGCGGCGTTGGTGTCAGAACACTTAAACACGCACTAAGCGGTTTAGTGGCATTTCTGTGGGAAGCATCTATGGAAATGTAGTCTGCTTGCGCAAAAAAACCCCCAGCCTGATTCTGAGGGGTCTGGCATGCATGTCGTGGCTCCCCACCCGCACAGATGATGGCCCCAGGGAAACACGGCAGCATATGGGGCCTTACACAACACTCAGACTTTCTGCTCCAATGCTGACTTCACACAGCTATCAGAGGAAGACTGCACAGAGAAGACAATGCCGTTAATGACGCAAGCAAAAAAAATTGTCATCATAATTATCTGATTAAGTAAACACCAAAAAGCTTAATTAAAGTTGAAAGCATTTTGAAAAGGTTTCAGCACACTGAATTGGATCTGTAAATTCATCCTCCTTCAAAGTTCGGATGTAACTGAAGTATCAACAGGTAATTGTTCATATTGTGATGTACGCCTGAGTGTAATGGATTCATGAAAGACAAAAACACAGGATGGGACTTGGTTCTATTCATCAGTTGTTTAGACTGAAAGTGGCAAATCTGAATGGAAGTTTGCAGTTAATAGTAATTAAAGGGTGGGTTTAAGCAGACTAAATGATTGTAGTCTGGCATACATAATGAGAAAAGTGTATTTTTTTACTGGAACATTGAGTTTACAAGGTCAAAAGAAATAAAATTACAGCTGCAAGCAGCGATGACGGGTCCAAGCCACCTGCGCAAACACCACCCGGGCATCAGGAAAACAGACACAGACACAGACACAGACACACACACACACAGACACACACACAGACACACACACACACAGAACAATATATAAAACTATGGCAACACTTTACAATAAGGTTTCCTTTGTTGACATTAACTATATTAGTTAATATAAACTATATTTACATAATATTTATTAATCTTAGTTAATATTAAGTTAAAGACTCAATACATTACAAATGTCTTGAGGTCATGTTGACAGAGGTTGGTGGCAATCGGATGAAAACCCTAGGAGGAGTATTGCACATTCCACAACATGCGCTTTTCACAAAACCCTGAATAGCTGACTTCCTCTTGGGCGGAGCTAATGACATGCAGTGTGAAGGTTATTCAGTTCAATAAAATACAGAGTTCCATAAGCATACATGCAAGTATGTATGAGATATGCAGCACGTTTTTGACTGCATAAAAGGGTGTGCAGTAGAGTGTCCTAATGACAGCAGATGAGTTTTTGAGCATGTTAAGGCCCCTAAAAAGCCCCAGATAGCCGGCCCCAAGTGGCTTGGGCCCTAACAAATGAAACATGCATTGATACATTGTCCACAATAAAATCAACATTAAATATAAAAGCGATATGGTGAATTACCATTTCATGCCAACTTTAAAGCACCAGTAAGTGCATTACAGCCAATTCGGCTGCTGGTCTATTCTTCCCATACCTATACACAACTTTTTTTTTCCAATCTATGAAAAATGTATTCAAAGAATTGAACGCACTGGAGGAGTTCTAATATTCCATTCTGAACAAGCCTCCTGATGTTTGTACAAAGCTGAGAAAAATAAAAAATAAAAGCCTTCCAAATCAGTATTCATTTGCCGTAAAGACTAGAAGCGGAGCTATTTAAAGCGGCTTATTTCCAGCTAGCCTGCCTACCTGCTGTCTGCCCACACCTCACCGCATGAAATAACCACATGCGACATATGTTTTAATCAGACTCAGTCATGACAGAGGGCTTCCGGGAAGGACATGAAATTCAAGTGAAGTCTACTTCACACAAATCCATTTATCAAATAAACCGATAATTGTGTTTATGCAACCCTGGCCTAAAGAGGTTTAATATTTCTCTCTTTCTGTGTCTTTATGCAAAGGAACCAACACACACAAACGCGTGCAAATTAAAAGCAAAATAATCAAGTTTATTTAACCCAGCATGTCTTGATGCCGGGTTGTCATGGCTACAGTTTATCTCTTGAAAAGCAGCCTCTTCATTTTCCCAGATCGAATATTCCACCTCTCGCAGCTTTGCTCATCGACTCGCTTGCATCTGACAAACATGGGCGTTTAGCTGTCTTTACACACGGAGATGCTGAGGAGCCGGATTGTAAAAAGGAGAAAAGATGACAAAGAGAGAAAAATCGGACTGACATCGACAGTCACTCTTCAGGGGGACACTTACGTCCTGAAGGAGGCCTGGTAGCCCACTAAAACCAGTCACATCCCACACACACACACACACACACACACACACACACACACTCAAACAACATGGCTGGCTGCAAGCCCACGGCACAGATGAGAGACAGAGAGAGAGGGGGAATACTGAGAAAAGGGAGTTGCATGCTGGGAGAGAGAAAGAGTAGCGCATGAGAGAAAGATGAAAAGAGGAAGTGAAGCCTGAGTACGTGTTTACATAACAGTGCGACTCCTTCAGGGTAGACAAAATGCCTGTCTGTTTGAGTAGAGCGAAAGAAATCACTCTAGAACTCTGCATTTAAATAGAAAAGTGCAGTTTAAATAAATAGTTTATCCAAAAATGAAAATCAGCATCATTTATTTACCTGCATGTCAGTCCAAAGTTGTACGACTGACTTTGTGTAAATTACAAAAGGTGTTATTTTGAAGAATGTGCTGACCGCTCCTTTCCATGCAATTATAATGAATGGGAACTAGAGTTTTTAAGTTTAAAAAAAATGACACAAAAGGAACTATTATTTCAGCTGTTATTCACATGGTTTTCCTTGAACCACCTGATTCAATTAAAAAAATTGACTCAAAAAATGCATGCGCAGGTCAAGGAAAGCCAAAGTGGTGATATCAAGATTTAAACTCAATTTAAACTCATGCAAAGCTATCATGTGACATATTGTGTATCCTTGTTGAAGAGAGTTCATTCTTCACTTTTTTTTAAACTTAGTGTTCTATGGAAGCCAAAAAAACATGGGTTGGAATCAACTGGAGGGTGAGTGAATCACCACAGCATTTACAATTTTGGATTATCCCTTTAAGACAATCAAATCGTGACCCTTCACTCTGACTCTGATTTACTGAAAACAGGAAGTTGTCAGGTGATTCTGACACCGTAATTTGATTCGGATTCAATTTGATCGATTCTTGATTGAGTTTACCGTGCGAGCGTGCAGTGCAGTCCTGGCCATGTGCTGCCGTGTTTAATAGAATCGCAGAAGCCGACAGGCTCTGAGCCACTTCCTTTCACTCTCTGCCCCAACAAACACTGACAGCACATGAAAAAGAGCCCACTTGCTTCTCCTGTTGAAGAAATGGCTCTTTCTGTCAACGAGCCCGTGGCGTTCTGTAACCGCAACCCAAAATGGCTCTGCGCACAGTCTGGCACGGTCAGATTTATGTCTAGATGTTAAACCCACGGGTCCACGGAGGTCAGGAGGGGTCGTCATGAGAGACTGATGGTCTGGGACAATGGAGGGGAGCATTGTGTGATTGATGCTGAGGGGTCCTAACGTAACGGCCCGCTACAAGTCTTCAGGCGATGAGATGTCAAAGAACGAACAGAAACCCACACGCATGAAAGCACCCGAGCGAACAAGTGCGCGAACACACACAAATAACACAACTTGCCCGCATTCAATGACAGATGTAACATTGAAGCCTTGAGGGAATCACATCAAATACATACGAAATGACAAAAAGATGGGGAGAGAAAGCAAAAAAACTATTTTATTAAAAGAATCTTTCAGATTCAAGTTAAGCTCTATGGACAGCATGCTGTCGATTAATATTGACTTCTAACTTCTTACTGTTCTGTACAATGTTTGAATCTTTGCATTGCTGGCACTCATATTACTGCCTCATTATGATAATCCTCATTTGTAAGTTACTTAGGATAAAAGCATCTGCTAAATGAATACATGTAAATGATAATTATTTGTTAGACTCAATCTGCTACCATTTTTACATTACCTTAAGGTTTGAGAGACTTAACGTTAATTGCGAGTTACAGTCTTTTTTTTTTTTTTTTTTAAGATTTATTTTTGGTGTTTTTATGCCTTTAGACAGGACAGTGTAGTTAGACAAAGCAAAGTGGGAGAGAGAGAACGGGGTGGGATCGGGAAAGGTCGGGATTCGAACTCGGGACGCAATGGCGCTATATGTCAACGCGCTAACCACAAGGATATCGCCGCTGGCATGAGTTACATTCTTTTTTAAAACTCAAGTATTTTAATTAAAAAAAATATAAAAAAAAATATCCTGTTAATGTTTTGTTTACTATATACTTTAGACAAATTGTGGCTTTCTGAAATCTGTAGGCAGCAGTTTAAACGATGTTAAATGTAAAACTTTCAAAACGCTACATTTATTGCAGAGCAATGCCTGGCTTCAGAAATTCAGTTTGTAAGTGTATTTCCACAATTTCCGCTTATTTTCACAACCTGAGGAACAAGTCGACAATATTTTCCATGGTAAATTGGCAGCATGTCACAGATGCTGTTGACAGCACTTAACTTGTATTGAACCCAGAACATTTCTGTAAAAATTCACCCATTACCAACCCATTACCAAACGCAAACCGAGATGATGGCAACTGAAGCCCCTGGAGTCGTGAAACCAAATTTTTTCCTGACAACACAGTCCACGCACAAGACGCTCGCAGCCATTTTGCTTACAAACAAAGCGCAGCAAATAAATCAGCAATCTGAACGAACAGAAGAGCAGCTTTGCAAGGAGAAAAAGCAGGAAACTAGTGTAAAAACAGGAGGGAGAGTGAGTGGATGCATTTAGGAGGGGAATTGGCAGCGGATCTAAGAATAGCCTCTCTCCCTGCACTGAAGACTTCGTTTTTTTCCCAGAGCAGGTAATAAAGAAAATTGATGAGCCGTTAGCTGTAGCGTTAGCTGAACCCCCAACCCTAGAACCGCCGGCTTAAACCTGTCTACTGTGCTCTCTCAGGGGTATGTGTGTGCATGACACAGAGAGAAAGAGCCACGGTGACCTGAGAAGGAGAGAAACGCAGGTGGAAAGAGTGAGAGAATGCTGTTTGCTGAAAGCCGCTGAAAGCCTGGGTTCTCTGAGGTGGTCTTACCTCACCGTATAATGATGGGTTTTAGGCCCAGGAGGCTCCAGATGCATTTCTGGACGACGTTGTTCCGAGAAACTCAATACACTTGAAGCAAATAAGACAAAAAGCTGCTGAAAATTCGTCTCGCTTTAGAAGAAATCTGTCGACGAGCTTAAATTGATTCAGGGAAGTTATCACATAAAAGACTCCCTCTGTAAAGAGAAGCTGTAGCGCCGCTGGAGTCTGGTAATGGACCGGCCGTGAGAAGGGTGGGAATGACACGACGATTCTTAAACAGAAAGGACGGTTGCAAACTCTGCCAGCAAGAAACAAATATTTAGCATTTATTAGACAGGAACGAAGGGACGTCCCACCGCCAAAAAGCATCAAAGACACAGTCAGGAGCGTCTGCTCTCCGTAAATGTTAGTGGGCGCGCACAAGAGAAGGTCCACTCTTTTTAATTACTGTCAGGCGATTAGAGAGGACACCTGAAGCGACAGCCGAGTTGAGGGTACTAAATGTTTTGGCGGTGGAGAGTTTGTACTCCCGAAAAGGAGCAAATGTCAGCGGGCTGGAGGGAAATGCCATGCCTGTGTGTGTATGTCTAACTCCGCTTGGAAGCAGCAGAAATGCAATCTCATTCATCGCACAGAGTGTGCGTATCTCAGAGCAAGTGACTTTTAGATCTAAACACTGCTGAATTTAAAGGACAAGTAGACAGTTTATGTATTCCTTTACTGTCATATCCTCAGGCAGCAGAGACACAGGGACTCGATTTACTACAATATTAGAATATACTGTCACTTAGGAGAGTAAATAAAAAGAAGCCCTTTGTTTTGGGAACTTCTGGAAAAATAACTTCAGGATATGGGGAACCCAGCTTGCTTGTTTTCTTCAGTAGCTATATTTTTTCTCCAAACACCCAACCACCCACGCATCTATCCACTGAATCATTCACCAATCCATCAACCCATCATCTATTCATCCTATCCACCCATCCATCCATCCATCCATCCTTCCATCTATATCCATCTATCCAGTCACTGATTTTCAAAACTGATCAAGAATTAAAATTGAAAACATGAATGTGAACATCGGATGGCCTATAGTGTATATGGCAGATATTTGTACCATTATGTTTAATGGAGCTGTAAACACATTTTGTGTCCTACCTTGAAAATGGTAAAATTTACGGGTGTAACGACACATGTATTCGTACCAAACAGTCACGGTACAGGCATCTCGGTTCGGTACATGAGGCCTTACAACGAATACAGGCAAATCACCCTCAATCCAGAAGGGGGCACCCGCAGTAACGCAACTCTGTTTGATAATCGCCGTCAGAAGAACAGCGAATGCCATGAGAACTTTTGAAATTTAGCATTTCGACTGCTCGTTATTTATGAGATACATCAAAATGCGTATAAAAACAAAATCATGAAAACATAGCTAATGATTCACTCACAGACCAGGAACACTTACTTATTAGTCATCTTTAAACCATCAGAAAAATCCGGCCCTGTTCACTGACTTCCATTGTTTTGGATACAGATTTGCCAACTGCAAGCCGACCTCTTTACTTCAAAGGCTTCTGACACTGCAGAACCGAGTACAGGAAACACTACTGCCACCAACTCAGGCAGAAAAATGGCTGTTCTTGGTCTGCAGTCTCCCTCGAGGGGCAAACGTCTCTGTGCAACTGCAGGGCAACTGTCCTTCAACCTTATCCGCATAGGAAATCCCTCAAAAAAAAAAAAAAGTGAGAGCCCTATATGCAGCGGTTGCAAATGCAATCATTTGTGCTCTCGACTCTGCCTGCGTATCCAAGCATGTGTTCATCTGCAGTAATGCAATTCACAATGTCATATCTAATTACAGTCTGAGCAGACAAACACGCACACATCGTGCTTCCCCCATGAGAATGGGACTAGTGGAAGTGTTATGGCTTTCTTTCCGCACGGGTGAACTGGAAACCTGCCTAAAAGAGTGTCCGTCAAGAGCCTAAAGGGATATCCCGTAAACGAGTGGAGGGGGGCTATGTAACATCCAAGGACACACAGTCAGGGTGACATCTTGCGTTTGCACAAGCCTGTATGTATGTGTGCCAACGAGCATGAGAAGTGCAGCGTGAGCTAGATGTCTTCTTGCATGTATGCAGATGCCTGACAATCCTGTCTCGACGTGGATGGATTTTCGTGTCTGTGCAGATTGAGTATTTACACGGCCGGTCTGTCACTACATCCTGTCTGCCCATGTATGCGCTCTCCGGCTCTCCTTCGAGCTGGCATTGACGTTAAGTGTTCAAAGTTCCTCACGCTTGCATGCCCGAGTCTGTGTGAGTGCAAGAGAAAGTGTGTGAGTCAGTGTGGATCAAGCTGTACCTACAAAATAGCGACCAAATAAGAAGAACAGCTCAATCTAATGCCCTAATGAAAATCTAAAAATGCAGAAACGGTTACAATTTACAGTCACAAGATAGAAAATATCATTATTAATACATAAGTGAATAATAAATTACCATCTCAATAGAAAAATAAAAGTCTGCTGAGGCGAGTTGCGAATAAATGTGACAGGCTGCTGAAACTGCACCTGAAGATTTGTGGAAAAACGTGCGTGTGTGTGGTTATAAAGAGCCCTGGCTTGCCTTCAGGGCTGTTAAGAATTGCTTATGTGGTGGTGTGTATGTGCAGTGTGTGTACGTGAAGTGTGTGAGCGTTCAGAGTAGATGACCCAAGCCCATTTTCTATGCAGAAATGCGAGTCTTACATAATCCATGAGATGTATGGAATAGCCCTTCTCAGCTTTTCCCCTCTGTGTGACAAGAGAGATGATCTTTTTCTTGCCCTCTACTGAGGTAAGCAAGAGTAGAGCTTCTAATGTCAACACACACACACACACAATATAATCCAACACAAAGCAAAACCGGTATTCGTGAACATACATCAAAACATACAGATGAATTTCCCAGGAGGAACAGCTTTTCTACAGGACACATTTCCCCATAGAATACATCACTTTTTTTCTAGTGGCACCTTAGTTGGGTGCAAAGGAACAACACATATATACTTTGGAAACTGCAGAATTTAGCACAGGAAAAATTGGTTCTTGTTGTTAGCTTAACATGGCATGATTATCTCTAGCCGATATATTTCAACTGATTAGCATTACCCTCTGACAAAGTTCTGGTATTAGTTTATGTATTAACAACTTTAATTCATTAGTTATTATGGACTAAAAGTAAACTTTCTATAGTCACACTTTTGTTTGGAGAACATTTCGTGAGCAACTGGCGCTACATGTTGCTATTTTTACTGCAACGCAACTCAGTAGGGTTGTGCCGATATACAATAGTATCGTGTATCGACGCAAGTTAGAGATAATCGCCTTTTGCTGACGCCTTTGACGATTGCAAGACTATTATTATCATCCGTCAAAAATAGACTAGGAGCATAACTTTAGCGATGCCGTGTGGAGAGCTGCTTCTGGGGCGCTATAAACACAAGCATTGTTTAGGTTTCCTGCGATCAGCTCCGGTGGCTGAATCACAGAGCTGGCTCCAGGGCACCTCCATCAGGGGGTATATAAATTTCTAGGGGGTGCACAAATCATATTGAGCAGAAAAGAGGGTGTTTCGGGTGGGAAGCGTGCAATCGGTGAATGCATGTGGTCACTGACGCTTGTAAAAGCGTGTTATTGCTTTCTTATGTGCGCCGTTTTTCAGTTTCACTTTCAAAATCGATCACGGGGAGGGAAGATGACGGAAAAGGGTAGCACAGTAATTCGTTTTGGGGGGCACGGCCTGCAAATGACCCCCTTCACGCCGCATACGTGTACAGGGTAATTAAGGGGTAAGAGATTTACTCATCATACAGTGACGTAACTATTGTATTCAGTTATGGTACCAGGAATGTCTTTTAAAATGCATAAACTCATGCTAGACTAGGCTAGGCTAGTCAGTGAGGATGTTCTTTGATAATGTAAATGTTCTTTGCTCATTTACTGTAACTGCTTTTTGAATAACTAATGAACTAATGTAAGCATTAGTAGGCTAACTTACAATGTTTCTATTAAATTGTTATCATGTTAAACACAAATTAAGTCATATTAAAAACATTAGGCTGCTTTTAGCCTTATGCTGCTGTTGGTATGCTTTCCGGCAACAAAATCAAGTAAATAATTAAATAAATTAGCACGATAATGTCGTGTACCGGCGATCTCACAGGCTGACGAAAGGACGATATGAAATGAGCATATCCCCCAACACTACAACTCAGAAAAGTAAAATACTGATACAATGCCACATTGTACGACTTTTGGTTGTAATTTTCAGTCGAAGGGTAGCAACAGAAGCAAATGGGAAGAAACGAATGGGAAGATGCCCGTGGACAAATTAAACTTTCAAAAGACCTGCGTCTTTGTTCTGTCCACTTCAGCCCTGAAGCCTCTGAGCCTTTTAGTAGTCAAAAAGCTTACAAACGGCAAAGACAAGAAACGCTAGATGCCATCCTAGCAGGATGTAAACATGACGATGCTCATAGTAAAGCCACAACCACTGAAGGAGATTCTCAGCGTGGATTTCACTCGATATCAGGGGACGTTTAGACTCTTTGTGGGGAAAATCGATGGTATGGCATTTGGTTTAAGCCTACACTTACATCAATCACCACCTGTGAGCTCTATCAGTAAAATCAAATGACAATTTACAAACTTGAAATGTCAAAAATGTATTAAAGTTCACTTCCAAAACAAAGATTCACATATAATGTACTCAACCCCCTTGTCATCCAAGACGGTCATGTCTTTCTTTCCTCAGTTGTAAAGAAATTATGTTTGAGGAAAACATTTCAGCATTTTTCTTCATATAATGGATTATAAAATTAGAATGGAACTAAATACATATAATCCATGAAACCTACAACATGAAATAATGTTATCATTTTTAACCATATTGTAGCTTGCTGCTACTTAAATGTCATAATCATTAATCTTCTCTTCAGAATATGACTGCATGATCAAAAGTACCTCATGTTCTCTTTGAAAAACTAACCCAAATAGCACACAATTTCTTATACACAGCCACGACAGACTCCAGATTTTTTTTTTTTTTGGTAATTATTACTGTTCAGGCTAATAACTGGCAATATTAGCGAGCAGGGGTTGGTTGGGACTATGTGTCATCGTTCTTGCACATACACGGGGGTCAGACGAGGAGAGTATTGATAGCAAAAGCACTCAACTCTGTATCACCATCAGTCTGGAACAAATATTTGAACAAAAACAAAGACATATGGCCTGGCAAGGATAGTGTTATTACTAATATATATGAAGCCATTGCTAAGTGTCACCACAACGTTAATTAGCTTCCTTACTAAAAGTGCGAGGAGAATTAATTACTTTTTTGTAGGGTTTGTTGACACAGAAAGACCCAATTTGCTTTCCTGCCAGCTAAGAACACTTGGGTGCGTAAATACTCAATTAAACTTTTGTTTTGCAATGGAAACCGTCTCAGAGATCTTTATTAGCACATTTGCAGGAACACAGTCCACAGTTCTGCCAAACTTTACAGCACAAGAAAACTTCTGTGCGTGGGTTTAAAAAATGAGAAAATACTCCAATACATGCAAAAACATCCAGGGGGAGGTTCAGAAAGAGAGAGCGAATAGCGATAGGGGTTCGTGGATGGCTTACGCTCATCTGTAACATAGAAGTGACCTCAGCGAACTCTTTGCGCTGCTCATAATCACTGCTTCTGCCAGGGGAGGCTCTCTCTCATTCCTATGTAGGAAGGAAGACTGCAAACGTGCATGAATTCAAGATGAGGAATAGGAACCACAGAGACGCCATGAGAGCGCAAAGAGCTTTTTCTTGTTTGTTCAAGATTCATGCTGCAAGGCGTTTTGTTCTGATTTGGCATGGAGAGCACTTGAGTAAACTTTGCCACGGAGGAAACCTCAATGAAAGAGAGCAGCAAGACTTAATGCAATGAATTCTTAAGATGTACATTAAATTACACTACGATAGCACTCACGCCAGGGATTTAACTGTGGGATTAACAATTGAGATACAATATTTTTGAAAACTGACTGCTGTTAACATACTGCTGACAAAATACTTCTGCTTTGTGATAAAGACAGAAGAAAAAATCTAAAATTGTGCTTTGCTGTATTAGTGAGCGGTGAAAAAAAAACAAAAATGGTTTGAAGGTTATGATGAACCCTTTACTTACAATTATAACAGTAATAAAATATTAAATTATCAAGACGTTAATTTCAGTATTAATATCAGTTCTGATGTTTTTACAGTAGTCTAGTGATTAGTGTCAAAAGCAGAAACCAAAATTATTGCTATCAGACACAAATATATGTTATCAGACAAAAACTTGAGATTTGCCACTAAAAACAAGAAATTAAAATAGAAAAATAAGTGAATTTATTCCATAACTTTATAATTAATGTGCAGCCTGAAACTTGCATGAATATTTCAGACGAACGCTCTCCAATTTGATTGGTTCAGGAGTCTGTGTACGAATGCTGATGTGTTTACAGCCAATGTTTTACATCAGAGACATCAGTCCTGCCATGTTTGTTGTCTCTCTTTAGCTGGCCAAGTCCCTGTTGTGGCGGAGCAGGCCTTAGCGAAAGCCTCCGGGGAGAGTTGCTGTGTCTAATTGGATAACTCTTACTGTGATTCACCACAGTGCTCTGGTTGTTCCTGTCTGACACAGCCTGCCCTCCATTTGTTAAATTAGAAGGCAACGATGACAGTGGTGAGAGGAGTGAGGAACAGAATGGAAATACATATATAATCACACACTTCCCTTTTAGTGCCACTTCTACACAGCACTTAATGCAATTTACAGCAACTCAAGGCCCAGGGCATGACGAAAAAGAGAAAGAAAGAGAAGGAGAGATGACACACTATATAACGTGCCTTAAAGGGATAGTTCACCAAAAAATGAAAATTCTGTTATTAATTACTCATCCTCATGTCGTTTCAAACCTGTAAGTCCTTCGTTCATCTTCAGAACACCAATTAAGATATTTCTGATGAAATCCAAGAGCTTTCTGACCCTGCATTGTCAGCAACGCAACTTTCACGTTCAAGGCCCAAAAAGGTAGTAAGGACATTGTTAAAATAGTCCATGTGATAGCAGTGGTTCAACCGTAATTTTATGAAGATATAAGAGTTTGAGAACTTCTATGGTGTTATTGGGAACTTCTATGGTGCCCCTGAGTTTGAACTTCCAAAATGCAGCTTCAAATGAGTCTAAATGTTCCCAGCCAAGGAAGGGGTCTTATCTAGCAAAACGACTGGTTATTTTCTAAAAAAAAATTACTAAGTATATACTTTTTAACCTCAAATGCTCATCTTGTCTAGCTGTACTCTGTGTATTCTGGTTCAAGACAGTTAGGGTAGGTCAAAAAACTCTTTTCTTTTCTTCTCCAACTTCAAAATTGTCCTACATCACTGTTTCACCTTTTTTGTAAAGGCTGTTTGAACTTTGCACATTCACTTTGTGAACACTGGGTTGGTACTTCTTTTGTCGTCATGTTTTTCGACATACCCTAACTGTCTTGAACCGGAATACAAAAAGTTCATGCACAGCTAGACAAAATGAACATTTGAGAAACTGTCAAGAAGGGATAAGACCCTTTTTCCTCAGCTGGGATTGTTTAGAACCCTTTGAAGCTGCGTTTAAACTGCATTTTGGAAGCTGAAACTTTAGGGGGCACCATAGACGTCCACTATATGGAGAGAAAACCTGAAAGATTTTCCTCAAAAACAATTTCTTTACTACTGAAGAAAGAAAGACATGAACATCTTGGAGTAAATTATCTGTAACTTTTTGTTCTGGAAGTGAACTTCTCCTTTAAGGTTAAAACACTGATGTCACATGGACTATTTTAATGATGTGCTTACCCCACCCTATGGAAGCAGGGTCAGATAGCCCATCAAAAATATCCTAATTTGTGTTCCGAAGATGAATGTGTGAATGATTTATCAGTGCATGTTATGTATTAAAGAGAAAACACCAACAACATACACACGCACATACACACAAAGTGAGGAAATCACCTCTAATGAAGTACTTCAAGACGACTGACTGAATGAAACCTGATTGAGTTTAGGAAAACTCAATCAGATTTGAAACTGCGAACCCAACACCTGAAAACTCCAGAATAGCATTTACTTTCTCAAGCACTCAGATAACCTCATCTGTGGCATGTATGTAATTATCTTGTCATGTTTTATAATATTGCCATGGAAACAGCCACTGCTTCAGTGATTCTGGAGAGAGCATGATATAAAAAGCGTTAAAATTTCATTTAGGCCACTTTGTTGTTAATAACAGAGAAATTATGATATATTCGTGTGTTCAGTTTTCAGGACGAAATCACTTCCATCAGAGGAAATTAAAAGAGAGCCTTTAATTAAAATGCATTGTTCAACATGAACAAAATATAACTCTTAAAGAATGATAGCGAGCACTGTGCTTTCATCTCCATGTTAAATATTAATGCAGTACCGCAAGTCTGAAAACTCGGGTTCCATTAGACTGACCTGATCCTCCCACTGCCTTCATTCATCCTTGGCTCGCTCCAGATTAGCCAGAGGTAAAAAGTGCCAACTCACAGAAGCCTGCACTAAAGCACAACGGGTTCCTCACCAACTCTGAGAAGCACGGCGACGTCAATAAAAAAAAAAAACGAACCGCAACTTGTTAAATATTTCTAGGCACCTTTGGGTTTCATCTGTATATTTTGATTGTCTGTGGCACTCAAGTGTCTCAAAGAAAATTGCTCCGTGGTTTCGCTTCTCGCTAGCAAACTGGTACTCGAAGACGTTCCTCTGAAATTGGGCGTAGCTGTCTGCTGATGAGGCCCTTGAACAAGATTCCCTCACAACAGGAGGGATTCAGCCAAATGAAATCAAAAGTAACAGAAATACTCTTTCAAAAAACATTGCAGACATTAAGGGGGTTGGGATTTGTAAGGTTAGCATTTTTCTTCGGTGATGCTCATTTAAAAGTTTTCACGTGATGGCTATGAATTGCAAATATATTACAGTTGATGTTCTTGTTTTGGAGATCTCTTAAAGAAACATTCCACTTTTTTTGAAAATAAGCTCATTTTCCAACTCCTCTAGAATTAAACAGTTGAGTTTTACCGTTTTTGAATCCATTCAGCTGATCGCCCAGTCTGGCAGAAGCACTTTTAGCATAGCTTAGCATAGATCATTGAATCAGATTAGACTGTTAGCATCTCGCTCAAAAATGACCAAAGAGTTTCAATGTTTTTCCTATTTAAAACTTGACACTTCTGCAGTTACATCATGTACTAAGATTGACGGAAAATTAAAAGTTGTGATTTTTTAGATTTTCAGGCGCTGCGTAATATCATTGCGGCTGCTGCACCCATGGTACGGCAGCAAAGTTCCTTGATTATTACGCCGGAATGAGAGTACAGTTCCTAGCCATATCGACACGATGTAACTATAGAAGAGTCAAGCTTTAAATAGAAAAAATATTGAAACTCTTTGGTCATTTTTGAGCGAGATGCTATCAGTGTAATCTGATTCAATGATCAGCTATGCTAAAAGTGCTACCGCCAGACCCGGATATCAGGATGGATTCGAAAATGGTAAAACTCAACTGTTTAACTCTAGGGGAGTTGGAAAATGAGCCTATTCTTGTTCCTTTAATGGTATAAAAAGAATGTTCTCATCCTTTCTCTAGGTATTCTTCCTCAGTCCAGACAGATGTGGACGACACGTTGCGTTGAGCCGCATTCACCCACCATACAAATTTATCGAGCTTAAATGTCACAAGCAGACGGCTGCCCTTCTCAACCCCGGTGGAACCCTGTCACGAATGTTGTAAAGCACACGAGAGCCTGGGGAGGCTATTAGAGCTGAAATCAACCCCCTGGTGACGGAATTATGCCCCAATAATACCAGAAAAGCCAGGAACAAGAAGACAAACGAGTGACTGCGAGAGCGGAAGCACTGTGAAGAGGGGGAAAGGCGGACAAGCTCAGTGATGTTCTGAACAATGATGAAGATGATGATCTAAGGAAGGATAGTAATCAGTGGCTGGTTTGTCCCAGTTTTCCAGAATCCACCAGAGCCTTGTTGAAGTAGACCAAACTTGGAAAGGAGATGACAGAAGGCCTTGTTTCTCAACCGAAAGCTGACTTCTCTTCAGATTTGCCTCCTCATAATTAGCGTGTTGTAATTACAAGAAGGCTCTTTTAATAGCCTGTGTTGTGAGATGGGAGAATGCGGGTTGGCTCGGTGCACACTGGGTCATAAACTGCTCTCTAATCAGCAGCCATAACTCTGTTGCCCAGCAACCAGAAGTGTTCCAACATCTCCATGCAGCAACTGTTTACATTTCAGAGCAGTGTTTGGGTGCTGACGGCACATGATATCGAGAGGAACTTCTAAATGGATTCCCTTAATCTACAGGGGAAGCGTGGCAAAATAAGAAAGTGTGCAAAGAAAGCGTGCAGGCATCCGTGGGACCAGTTTCTGCACGCGAGTAAACAAAAACACAATGCAAGATTTACCAAGACGTCTCTGCTCATCAGCAATGAATTACTAGTGGGAGATCCAGACCTAGACTTGCGATTATAATGTCTGGTCCACGCCACCGCATATTCTGGCTTTGAACAACCCACTTAGATGTGATAAAACTCTTGGATCATTCAATAACTCAATGCCAATATATCAAAAGCTGAACCACAATGTGACCCTGAACCACAAAACCAGTCTTAAGTAGCACAGGTATATTTGTAGCAATAGCCAAAAATACATTGTATGGGTCAAAATGATCATTTATGCCAAAGACCATTAAAATATTAAGTAAATATCATGTTCCATGAAGATATTTTGTACATTTCTTACTATACATATATAAAAATGTAATTTTTGATTAGTAATATGCATTGCTAAGAACTTCATTTGACCCTCAGATTCCAGATTTTCAAATAGTTGTATCTCGTCCTATCATAACAACCCATACATTAATGGGCAGCTAATTTATTCAGCTTTCAGATGATGAATAAATATAAAAAAAAAATATTAAAAATATTCAAAAAATGACTGGTTTTGTGGTCCAGGGTCACATATAACATAATATGTGAGCAATATCACACTCGTAGCCATGCATTATGGCAGTATATCAGCACTGCTATGCTTCGACCATATGCACGTAGCCGCAGGCCAATCCAACGCTTTTATTAAATACTACTTTTATTTATATAAAATAGGATTTATTGAATAATATTTAATAAACAATGGCCATCATAAAAGTAGCAAGGCAATTCAGTTAAAAGAACAAAGGCAACGCTCTGATATAAAGCACTGAAACTACATAAAATATAACGTGATGAGATTTGCCCTCAGGCAAAACTATTTGCTCTGGAACAAATAATAGATTAATGAGACCAAAGACTGCCCGTTTACCCAAAACAAATTTTATCTCATCTTTAACCACTACAGACATCAGAACCAGCAGCAAATTCCAGAAGATCTAGCCGAGGTAAGGCTGCTCTTGGTGGGTTCGTGAAGGCTGAACGGTCGCTGATGCCCTGGAGCTCAACAACATTGAAGCTAATTTTCAAACAGACGTTATCTTTATTAACAAACTGCATATTTGAAATCTAAGCAAGTACATTCTCACCTAAAAAACTCTTAAAACTACAATCCGCGACACAAAAACACTATTATTTATAAAATTATAATGTATTTGAGAGTCCACCATCACACTCAAAAAAATCCGCAAGTGGAGTGATACAAACGGTGAAGCGGTTGGAGTTCCGATATCACCAAAATGTCGCACTCCTCAGCCAATCATATTCGAGACTAGAAAGTACTGTTGTATATAATATAATATAATATAATATAATATAATTAGCCAATGTTAAACCTCAAGCATAGTAATGTTCAATTCTGCAATGGTGCTTTTCAATAAAATCACATGGTCTCACTAGGTTTTTTCAACTCCGTTTTACAGCCACCGGAACACTATTCTATAATAATAGCCCTTTTCATTCCTTTCATTGAAAAAAGAACATTGAAAAGATAGAAAAAAAAACACTTTTTAATGAAACTTGACCCAGTGCATTTCATTACTGTCACTTTCTGAAGTGGACACCTGACACAGCAAACATCTAACACTTCCCAGCTCACCAATAAAAGTAACAAACACTTCTCAATGCAAAAAAACATCAACACCTGGCTGTGGTAAAAAAAAAACGAAGGCCATCAAGAGAAAAGAAATGCTGCCCTCAGCTTTTCTTTCCATCTTCCACTTGTCCCGAAGGGTTAATTATTTCCATTATCCAGAGTGGCCTGGGAAATTCAAGCATGGCTTGGGACAGACCCGACAACCAGCATCTACAATCTTTCAGAACAATGCAGCTGTCCTGTTCATGGGTGGCGACTGTGTTTTCGCTCCTCAAACACATTCACATCAGGGAGGCCTCGTACTAGTGGCCTCCTCCAGACAGCCACAGGGCCAGAGAGCAAGAGATTGGGGCACAACAAACCAAACTTGTCGTCTTTGATTCACTGCCAGTGAATCAGTGAGTCAATCCAACCCACTGGGAAAGCGACAGCACGGGAAATAAGGGTCAAACTGTGCTTTCCTCAAGGTGTCAGTGCAAAACATGCCATGCTTTGTTTACAGCGAGGTGACACTGAGGTGTGCAAGTGACTGCATATGCGAGCGTCTGTGCGCATATCCAAGAGAGTGTAAACAAGCAAGATTGACTTTTTAAGCCAGGCATAAGTTCAATCAGAAGGGAAGATCTATGGATGCACATTTCAGATTGGTGGCTATTTTCACGGGAGCTGGAAGCTGATAATGCTGCCTTTGAAAGAAAGATGCGCCTATATGTTTTGGAACTTTTGTAGAGCCAAGAGATTGAGATGAGAGCGAGAGAGATGAAAAAAATGATGGATTTGACAAGGAAGACAGAAACACGCTCTTCGCCGCCTTGGGCAGTAGATCATATTGCTATCAGCACGGGGCTGTTCTCTCTCTCGCCAAATGAAGGATAGAGGACAGAAGAAACAGCTGGCGGGAGTGTTGTTTGTCCACCAGGGCCGTCGCTTTCCGTGGGCTGTTTCGGCCATAATGAAAATGAAGAGAGAGATTGAGATCAGGGACGAAGAGAGTTTCATCAATCACAGCTTAGTGGGGAGAAGAGAACAAAACTGATAGTGCCAAAGACATAACCCTGTGGCACCCCCTGAGCTACACACTCATTCCTGTGCCTTTTGTCCAGCTCCCACTGTTTTTGAAGGTCCGGTGTCCATTTGTTCCGCCTGAACTAATGCAACATGACAACGGATTTGTGTATTCTCTTTGTTCACATATACACTGGATGACAGGCTCTGGCCTCAGCACCAGGAGCTCAAAGCACGCTGGGCAGAAAAGAGATAATATTTATCACCAGAGTGGGGATGGAAGATTTCTGGAATAATAAGTAATGAATCTCTTTGCTTGTCAGATGCGGACAGGATAAATATGAATTTTTGATCGTGACTGAGTGAAGACTGAAGCTCTGTTCCAAAACCTAGTGGGCGGCCCGGTTTTCTACTGTTTATACAAGCAGATACTCTTGAAAGCCAGCATCCGAAATGAACTGGAAACTTGTAAGGGACAGATTTGAAACATTCTACAAAGGGCAGGAACCTGGTGTGCGACGCAAATAGATTCTACAATTGATTCCAAGAAGATCTGATGTTGGCGTGTAAAAAAACAACCACAGAGTAGCTAAAATATTGGGTAAAATAGTCAATATTTAATTAGATGCTGTGTGAACTGGCTTACCATAAAAGGGTTTTGGCGCTGCCTCAGAGTTTGGCCAAAAGAAGGTATCTTAAAAGATAACGCTGTTGCCTACTGTGTTAGCCCAGGTTTAAAGCGCCAACAACGCTTTAAAATGCCGCCTAGGTGGTTTTGGAGCAGAGCCTAAATCTGCATGAATCATGCTGGATTTTTACCAAACTCACCTTCTCTTTCCTCTGTCTGGCGGTTTCCTCCGCAGACACAAGAGTCTTGTAGTAGGAGCTTCTCTCCGCAGTGAAATGGACCTTCGAGAGGGCGTTCTCCACCAGAGCGATGGACAAATTCACGCCCTCGATGTGAAGCCAGCCAATAAAGTTTCCTGCTTTGTCCATGCTCTCCACCTCCACTTCCACCTAGGAGAAAGAGAGAGAGAGGCAAAAGAGTGAGTTAATGTACTGTATCTGGGATTAGCTGAGATTCCATTACTGTGGCGGCAGAAAGAAAGAGACTTTGTCTTAAATAGACAGATCACTGGAGGAGACTGAGCTATCTATTGATCGTCCAGACGGCTCGTTCTTCAGGCAACTCGGGGGGCCTCCAGCATCCCCCCACTCATCTCATCCGCTCCCGCACACACTTCCTGTCACTGACATCACTGCTAGGCACGTCTTTCTCGCACAATTAAACGTGAGGTCGAGATTCAGCCTGGCGCTAACTTTAGCCTGACATTCTCAATTAAAGCGGTGGCACCAGGGAACACGCACCACTAATATATTACATTTGTCTCCGAGCACTGAGGCTGTTTATTGGCCAGTGATCAAAGACAGCAGGCAAGGACAAAAAGAGCGCATTTCAAAGAAAGACAGGATGACAGAGAACGACAAGAAGGGGGAAAAACAGTGAGTCACTTAAAACATTAACCAATTACTAATGGAAAATCTGCAAGGATGAATTCTCTAACTGCTTCTTAACACCCAAAACAGAGAGGGAAAATTACACACTGTGTGACGCATCAAGGTTTTAGAGACGCCTTTGTGCAACAGAAAATCTAAAAGCTCTAATCAAAGCATCCTAATGACAATGTCTTAATTAAAATGATTATAGGGAACTCAAATACTTAAGAAACTGGATTTTTCACATTTCTGATGAAAATGATGCTAGAGTTTTGAGAGTGGTTGCCAAGGAGTTGCAATGCACTTGCTAAGCTGTTCAGAATGGGTTTTTTTTAGAATAATTATTTAACTGTTGTTAATGTGTTTTCATTTTGATGCCATGCCATTGCTATGGTATTTCAAAATCCTGAGCCTTAGATCTGCAATGTAAGCCTATGGGATTGTTTCACCATTTTATCGTCCGCTTTGATCGCATACAGTACATCTCATCAGGCATCACAAACTGAAGTATCCTTCACGTCTGTAGCACAAACGGTTCGGGCGAACGATGCACCAAATTCGAATACTAAAAGTTACAGGCAAGCACCACTTAGAAGTTGCTCCATCAAATCATCTGTCTCAACGATTACGATCCATCAGCAAAGCAACATCCACACTGCGCAACTGAAATGGCTTTGTGAGAAACAGGCAGGTGTTGCGAAAAGACACTCCAAGAGTCAAACGATTAAGAGTGCGGTTGTTCAGCCAGGAAGCCCCTTGGGAAATCTGCTGGGAATTACTTCGGAGGCAGAGGCTGCATACGCAGGGAGAGTAAAAGCTTTTTAATGAGGGCATAATCGGCACTTTGATTAAACACAAGAATGACAACCAACCTCACATTACGGGGACAAACAACTACCCTCCCACTCCGGCCCCGCTTGGCGGCAAACTAATGCTCTACACGTGAAAAGGTAATGGCTCCGGCCGGGTTCACGCTCAGAATGTTCTGGCAATCTGGGTTGGCCTTAGCCAGAGGGCTAAATGTATTAGGTCTCGCACAACCAGCTTTATGCACCCCATGTATTTTGCTGTTGGAACACAGAGCGCAGAGTTAATCAAAGTGAACCAGTCTAACAAACAGGTTTTCATTAGTAATGATCTGATGATGTTAAATCAGAATTTAGTTCAATTAAATGATGCTAGTTTGTTGTGGGTGGCTGCCAGGGTGTTGTTCAGCAGTTGTTAAGGTGCTCAGGGTGGTTTTAGTTTGTTGATAACGCATTTTTTAGGTTGCTAAGTGGATGCTTAATGTCATTGGTATTTAACGGCAGCTGCTTTTGACAGCCTGTCCATAATGTACATGCGCTCCCATTTCAGACACTAAATTTTCTATACGGTTTCGCACAGAAGGTGAGTGTCTCAGACACAGATTACAGACTGGGCGGCTCTCTGCTAGCCGCCTGTGTTATATAATCAAGTCTTTAGATGGGAGTGGTGTCTTCCTCAATGTCAGACGAGGGGGTTTTAGACATGATTTGGCAGCAGAGGCTGCAGTATAGTCTACAATTCTCTCTTTAGTGCGTCTATTCACCTGTCCAAAAGCATCTAACGCATCCCTTCACTCCCAAATTAAAGTGTCTTGATAATTTACTCACCCTCATGCCATCCAAGATGTTCATGTCCTTTTTCCTTCAGTCGAAAAAAAAATTAGGGTTTTTGCAGAAAACATTCCAGGGTTTTCTCCATATATAATGGACATCAAAGGGGATCAACGGGTTGAATGTACAAACTGCTGTTTCAATGCAGCTTCAGAGGGCTCTACATGATTACAGCCGAGGAATAAGGGTCTCATCTAGCAAAATGATCTGTCATTTTCTAAAGAAAATCCACATTTATATACTTATTTCAATTTATATATTCTCCGATGTGCTTTTACGACGTTGTAACGGTCACACGTGGTTAGTTCTTTGTCCAGGGCTCTACAGTGTGACCATTTCAGTCGCATTTGCGACTAAAAACTACTGCGTGAGACTATGAAAAAACATTTAGGAGCACCAGTGCAACTGACCCGATCAGCATATTTAGTTTGTGCTGAGGGGAACTTCAACATTGCATGTGTTTTTGTAATGTTGAGTAATGTATCACAGACATATTTCACAAATCATTTCATAAAGTGTAGCGATAGTGTAAATAAGAGATACATTGTGCAGTGTAGAGATCTTCGTTGATTATAATGGAACTTTGTGAGATTGCGATAAACTAAGATGAGTGACAGCCTTTAATGTTTTTTAAGGGAGTTTGTAAATGAGATATTGATTTAATACAACAGTTAAATAAGTTAATATTAAGTGACTTGCATTGTAACACTATTAACACTATTGCCTGATTTTGCTCTAGTTAATAGTCAAAAATAGTTTGAAACAAGTTACAACTGAGCCGCTGCGCATCTCCATTCAAACACAACAGTGTTTCGTTTATGAATGAACGTGCATTTTTAAACTAATCTAGTGAGTCAATGATTCAATTTCACATTCATTAAGAGTCACTTGCTTTATTCCTGAATTAATCAACCATTCAAACAAATCAAATGATTAAATAATTCAGTGATAAAATCAGGTGAATTGCCGGCACCTACCGGCAGTTTTTGCTTCATTTTTAAAGCATCTTTTCAGTTATTTAAATCATTTAATATTTCTATATTCAAAAATGTATATTTAAAATATTCATCTCAACGTGAATTTATGAATTTGATTGTACTCATGCCACCTCTGAGCCCCATTCAACATGAAAATACAGCTACAAGCCACTTTTGTGTTCTTCTGTGCCACCTCTGTAGTACTAATTAATTTTGTTAATACGGATTTAATTTGATTGGCAAATTAATTCTTGGCAAACTTATTCTTATTATACTTGTTCTTATTCTGTTGTTTTAATTATAAATTTTAAAAAGCTTATAAAATATAATATTTAAAAAAAAACTGACAAAAGGCGGCATACTTTTAATAAAGTTAGAAAAATACCATTACAAAAGGTAATTCCCCTAAATCACTTTAAGGAGTCAAATATCACCTCGTAATAGGAAGGCTAATTTTTGATCATTTTTTTCAATTATTAATTAAGAGCACAAGTGCTGGGATTGTGTAGAGCCCTTTGAAGCTCACTGAAACTGCAATTTGGACCCTAAACCCCAATGAAGTCCACTGTATGGAGAAAAATCCTGGAATGCTTTCCTCAAAAACCTTCATTTGTTTTTGACTGAAGAAAGAAAGACATTAACATCTTGGATGACATAGGGGTGAGCAGATTATCAGGAAATTGTAATAACCAAAGCTGTTGTTGTGATACATTTCAGTGTTGGCTACTGCTTTGTGTTGTTTTTACCCATTTTAATTTAAATTACGTACTATTTAATAGCATTTATACAAACGTTGCAATTCTGCTACGCTTGGTCTGAGGCTTAAGGTTGTTTGTGAGAAATAGAGATTGAGTTAGAGAGCAAAGCATATGGCCTTTATCTTGGCAAATAGATTTAAAATCTCCTGCTTATCCAAATACAAGGTCAACCTCAACGCACTCGCCTGCAATTCGGAGAAAAACGTTAACGTTTCATGTAAGCCTTAATAAAGCAATATACAATTACATGAGTTTAATCTCGGTGACCCTAAAACTCAAAGATTAATATCTTTGCGGTATTCTTCCCTGGCACAATACCATGACTCACACACACACACACACACACACACACACACACAACAAAGGCAACGTGGATAAACAGAGAAAAATGCGTCAGGGTGATTAGGGAGCAGCAGAAAAGCTTTCCACGCAGATCATGAAAGATATATCACAGACGATATCCAAACGCCTCTACTGATGGCTCAAGCCTTCGCTCATTCAATGCAACATGCGCACCACGTTTGCAGTACTAATTTACCATCGCAAAGTAACACTGGAGTTACCCATGCTGAAAGTTTGGACGGTTTGTGTGATGTTTCGGCCGTAATTCGTAATAAAACCCCACTTGATGTGCAATTGGTTATAAGGAAACGTGAGGTACACGAGTCATGCAGCCTCACATATGTAGGCGATAGGCAAGACAAGCAGTAATTTTCCTGTGTTATACAACAGTCAAGATGGACATGCTAGCAGCTATTTGCTAAAAATATGTATTTTAGTGTGAACATGTGAAAAACACTTCGCTTTTCCTCACACAAACTCTATAATGGACCCTGGAGTGAAACTGGGTGTGTGACAGACTGTAGGTGGACGTCTGGGCAAATCAGGCCACGTGTTTTGCTGAGTGCCCACACTGAACATCTCACCACCGCATAGACGCTCATCCCACACAGAAACAGGAAAGCACACCAGCACGGTAAGGGCAGGCCGAGTCTCGAATAGCCAGGCCCAGATGGCTCCCAGTGGAGGTTTCCAGAGTCACTATAGTTCCCTGTGGATGGAGCGTTTGAGCCAACATGGCTCCCGCTGGATCACAAATGGCTTCTGCAAGTGTGAAAAATGCTGCACAGAGGAGAAACATTAAAACGGAGAGAGATTGATTTCCAGTGTGCCTCGCTTTTAGGAGGAAAAAATGGACCCTGCCCACTTCAAATGGGTCACGGTGAGGGATGATATTATCTTTAAGAGCTGATGGTCACAAAAAAGGATGACAATAACAACAGACAGATAAATTCTGACGCTTCAACCTGGATAACCTTGCCCTACAGCATCCCTACAAAATGATATACAGATTGCCCAAACAGTAAACACTCCCAGAATAATATACACACTCTCAAAACCCTTCACACTTCCTTCTCTTGCTTTTAATCACCAGAAAGCCCTTCACAGACTTTAAATCTTATTTTATGGCATGGACCAATTACCGAGGGCGTCTCTCTCGCTCGGTAACTCAAAGCCAAAACATGTTTGCAGAGTACAGGAAGGATACCCTGACATTAATGTGCTACTGTAGTACATGAAGTCCTTTTGAAAACTGGTGATATACAAGATTGATGACTAATTTGGGACATTAATTCACATATGTAGGCATTATACATTCATTCATTATATACATTCAACACCCTACTGTGAAGAAAGTAAAGTATGGGGACGCTCGAAACAACGTAAATAGTGCCTTGCGAAAGTATTCATACCCCTTCATATTTTTTCACCTTTTGTTGTTGCTGCCTTATGTTACACACTGCATACTTTTTTCCACATCAATCTATACTCCATACACCATAACGGCAAAGCAAAAAACTGGTTTTTAACATCTTTGCAAATGTATTACAAATAAAACACCTAAATGATTCCATTGCATAAGTATTCATACCCTTATCTGGGGCAGTTCAAATTTTGCTCAGGAGTATTTATATTGGTTATAGATGTTACAACACTTCGTGTGAAGTTATCCTGTGGCACATTCAATTGAATGGGTACAATACGGATAGGCACACATATCTTAAAAAAACTTCTAATAGCTGAAAAAGCATAGAGAAAAAAACAAGCCTTGAGGCCATAAAAACTGCCTGTAGAGCTCAGAGAAAGATTGCATCAAGCCACACATCTGGGGAAGTGTTTAGAAAAAAAAAATCTGTTGCATTGAAGATTCACAGAAGCATGTAGTCTCGATTACCTTTGATAGAAAAAGTTTAAAACAACCAGGACATTTCCTAAAGCTGGCCTCCTGGCCTAACTAAGCAATTGATGGAGAAGGACCTTGGCTAGAGTGGTGACCAAGAAACTGATGGTCACTCTAGTTAAGGTCCAAGATCATTTACGCAGACTGGTCAAACTTACAGAAGGATCAGGATGTTACATCACTGCAACATTTCACCGATCTGGGTTTTATACTGGTGTGGCAGGACTCAATCCTCTTCTCAGTGAAGACACATGAAAACACATTTGGAATTTGCTAAAAGCACCTGAAGTACCCTTAGACTGTGAGAAACAAGATTCTCTGGTCTGACGAACCTCAATTCCAAGCATCATGTTCGAAGGAAACCAAGAACTGCTCATCACTTGGAGTACCATCCCGAAAGTAAAGTGTGCTGGTAGCAGCCTCATGGCTGTGGGTCTGTTTTTCAGAGGCAGGGACTGAGAGATTCAGCAGAGCAGAAGGAAAGCTTAACACAGTAAAATATAAAGATAGCCTTAATGAAAACCCAGTCCAGAGCATTCAGAACCTCAGACTGGGCAGAATGCTCACCTTCCAACAGGACAATGCCTCTAAGCACATAGCAAGAGTGGCTTATAGACAACTCTGTGAAGAAATCTGAAATAGTCTGCCAGCCCCTTTTCAAGCTGACACAGCTTGAGAGGTGATGAGGTGAGGAGAAGAACGGCAGATAACTGCCAAATGTTGATGTACAATTTTGTTGCATCATACCCAAAAAGACTTGAGGCTGTAAAGGTGCTTCAGCTAAGCACTGAGTTAAGAGTATGAATACTTATGCAACGTACTTGTTTCAGTTTTTTTTTTTTTTTTATTTCTAATAAACGTATGAATTCTGTTTTTGCTTTGTCATTATGATGCATGGAGTGTTGATTGATAAGGGAAAAAAGTCATTTAAAACGGTTTATTTATTCATTTAAAACAAACATAAGGCAGCAACATAAAATGTGAAAAATAATATGAATACTTTTGCAAGGCACTGTAAATGCTTGTGTTCAGATGAATAAATGATACAAAAGTATGATGCTACAATGCAGCTGAAATCAGGAGAGGATAAATCCAGTGTTTGTGTCAAAATAAGAAAAAAGTACGTGAAACAAAAACAAACAGTTAAATATTAAAACAGTTTTGTGCTGTCCATACAGGGCATCTGTATAACAAACCAGCTCCTCGCACTCAACTAAATGTTTCATAAACGCTTCATTTTTTGGCACACACCGAGTTTACTGGCTTGGCTTGTGCGTATCCTTGTGTTTTGTGGGTAGCAGAACATACAGTTTTATTTATGTGAAAACGTGTGTGATGGTCAATGAAGGTGAACTTTCCCAGGTGTGCAGTAGCTTGGATTACACACCACAAACTCTTGCTGTGAAAGCTGGAGAATGTGTATATCTGTGTGTGTTTGTATCGATTAAGCTTCAGGGCACATGCATCAGTGTCACAGTCATGCTGTCTGAACACAATCTCTCGAACATGGGACCCATTATGAGCTTGGAAAACACATGCCAGTCGGCCCATCACACACACACACACACACAGATCCGGCTCAAATCAAACCTTTTCGCCACTTTCAACTGATAACAGACACAAGAAATCTTCACCACCATTAAAACTGCCATTTATTTCAACCATCTATTTCAGCGCAAAAAGTACAATTAAAATTCATGATCGCTCTTGCTCTCCTTTCGTCAAAATTGTCTAAATTATGGATCATTTAAAAGGGCCAAAGTAGATATCTTACACCCCGTGAAAGCAGCTGCAATCAGGACGGACATTTTCGACAGACAAGCCGAGAATCAATAAGATTTGGTCCAGCGAGACAAACGTGAGGAAAATATATTAATACATCTGAACACTAATGGCTGTTTCTCAGGCTGCCATGGTTTTGACTTTTTTCACTCTTTCCCTGAAAATGACAACTTTAATGTAGTTATTTATTTGTTTATTTCTTTAAAACAAATCATTGAACAAATTATGCGGTGGAAATGTCAAGTTTAGACATTGTTTTGAATAAAAAGTCAGATTTCTTTGTCTACATAAATAGTCGGTTATTTAATTACTGTTATTTAGTCTATTCATGGGAAACTAAAATCTATTTATGAAATGGATTTTAAAAGTAGCAAAAACTAATTGCATAAACATGATGAAGTTTCAAAACAGTTCATCTGTGACCTTCATATGATGAATAGAAAAAAAAAATTAAAATCTGGGGCACAAAAGTGCCTGTAGTTGCAGAAACAGCCAAATGCAGAGCACAACATTAGTGACTAGTGTATTTTGTGTGTGGGTTCACAGTGACAGCTTTCCCGTTCAGGGGGGAAATCGTTTCACTGGTGGTGGGATTGTCTGTACAGTAGTTCCAGCTGCGTGTTATGTTAACGCTGTTATTACGTTTGTTGACAGCTCTGCTGTGAGGGTCCGCTATGCGAAGACTGCCATTAGGAGGACAAATCTGTGTGTGTTTGGGTGAGTGACTTTTATAATTACAGCTCACAAACACAAAAATCTAATGTAGATTTAAGTCAAGCGTGAGACCTCAGGCTCTGAGGGGACATTTTTACCAGCCACTGCCACGAGACAAACACGCACACATGAGAAACCATGAAAGCACATGTGAAAAACACAGTATTAAGTGAGGCGCACTGCACAGAGCGCCTCAGAGTTCAGAGGTGGCACTTAACCTTGTGTAACCATGGCAACCACGTCAAATTACGGCACCATGTGGTGCCATCTGTGAGGTAAATGCATAACAGGAAGGACAGTCAGCCAGAACAGGAAGCAGATACACCAGATGGCCCCCACGGTACAGTTTGCAATATAAAGCGCTTGAGATGCTCCGAAATACTGCGGCTGATAGCACCTGGATCTGCATATTCAGTAATTATCTAAATAAGAACATAACACTTCTACTGATGTTATATGAAACTAATTACAGACCAACAAAAACTGTTTTTTTTCTCTTAAAATTTCACAGTCAAAGTAACTGGAAATTACTATGATGATGATTATTATTATTATTATTATTATTAAAATCAATCTTTTTCTTCATTAATAAATTACAACAATTAATTCTAATAATAATAATAATAATAATAATAATAATAATAATAATAATAATATTTAATAATAAACTTAAATAAATGTACATTTAGAATTTTGAAAAATATGCATTTTTCTTCATTAATTACAACACTCCATTTAAATAATTAGTAATATTAAAGATATATATTTTTAAAAATCAATATTTTTTCATAATTCAATTTAATACAAATATTATTATTATTATTATTATTATTATTGTTATAGTTATAAATAAAAAGTAAATTTAAAGATTTAAAAAACGATTTTTAATTTATAAAATTAATCCATATTTTAATAAACTTGAATTCCACATTTCTACAATTAATAAATAACATTCTTCATTAATACATCACAACATTTTCTTTTTTTAATAATAATAATAATAATAATAATAATAATAATAATAATAATAATAATAATAATAATAATAATAATAATAATAATAATAATTGTTGTTGTTGTTGTTGTTGTTTAAATCAACCAATCCCTAGCCTAAATAATTATGGATACCATTAAAGGAACATTTAGAATTTAGACAAATATACACATTTTATTTTTTCATGAATAAATTACCACATTTCATTTTATTATTATTATTATTATTTCAGTTTTTAAATAAAACTGAATTTTTAAGATTATAAAATTATTATTATTTTTTTTTTATCAATCTCTAGACCTACCACTTAAAAAAGATGGAAATTTAAAGATACATTTAAAGATACAAGATTAGTTAATCTATATTCTAACAAACTTAAATTCTAAATTTCTAAATTAATAATTAAATAAAAATATGGATACCACTAAAGGAACACACTGCACATTTAGAATTTAGAAAAATATGCATATTTTATTTTTCATTTATAATAAACTGCAACATTTCATTTTATTATTATTCATTATTAATTTAGTATTATTATTATTATTATTAACCCCCTGTTTTCTGTAGGTTTAGCCAACTAATAGGGAAATTTGAGTTACCACTCATACACCCTTATCTTTTTCCAGAATAACTAACAGGGTTTCACACAAGTCTTCATTTCATCTTTTGTTTGTTTCATATGTTTCATTTCCATTCTTTAATGTTTACTGAAACACATACTGTACAAAAAAAGGGCAAACACACACAGACATTGGTTAACTAAGAATAAAACCTCTGGTGCATCAGTCAAAGCCCCCGAGGTTTCAGGGTGAATCCATAAAATGGATCAGCCCCTTCCGAATAAATGATGGATCGAAACACTAATGGTAGAGGATCTATTTTGGATGCAAAATATACAGTTAATGGGCCTTTTAATCAAAAGAAACCACTCTCATAAAACAGTGGTCAAACAGAGTAATACTACAGCAGAGAAGATTAAACAAGAACAACGTTCTTCTTTAAACATGGCTTAAATCAATGGCTCAATCTAAACCCAATGTGTGAGAGTCCATTGATTGAAAACAGAAAGAGAGAGAGAGCTCTGTTAAACCTCTCTAAAAAAAAAAAAAGAAAAGCAGAATTAATACATCAGTAAGAGCGTTTCTATAGACACTTCCACCCATCAGACTGGCAGAAAGCTGGCAGAAAAAGTTTGATTATTGCTGTAGGATCAAACTCACAGCCACGTAACTGTTAGAGGGCTTTAGTTCAAGAGGGAGTAGTGTTGTAATGCATTGTGTGTGTGTGTGTGTGTGTTTGTGAGTGGACGTGTGAGAGTCTACCATTCTTGGATTTAGTGCTGACCCAAAAGGTCCAGCAGTGCACTAAATAAAAGCAGGAGTGTTTTAGCAGGACAGTCAATGAAGTGCGACAGCCGCAAGAACAAAACTCACATGCAGAGAAGGAAATTGAGAGAGTTAATAAAACTCCAAAGGTCAAGGGTCAGTTTAACTTGGATTATCAGTAAAGCTTTTTAATGTTTTTTTTTTTTTTGCTCATCAAGGTTGACGTAATTTGGTTAAAAATACAGAAAAAAAACTGTACTATTGCTAAACATATTGCATGGTTATAAATAGTGGTTTTCTATTTTAATATACTTTAAAACAGAATTTATTCCTGTGATGCAAAGCTGAATTCTCAGCATCATTACTCCAGTGTCACATGATCCTTCAGAAATCATTCTAATATGCTGATTTATCATCAATATTGGAAACAGTTGTGCTGCTTAATATTTATTTTAGAACCTGTGATACTTTCTTCAGGATTCTTTAATGAATAAAACGTTAAAAAGAACAGCATTTATTTAAAATAGAAATCTTTTGAAAATATACAATACCGTTGAAAGTTTGAGGTCAGTATTTTTTTTTGTCCTTTTTCTTCCTTTGAAAGAAATGAATGCTATTATTCAGCAAGGATGTATTGGAATTGATAAAAAGCGAAAGTAAAGACTTGTATTGTTAGAAAAGATTTTTATTTTGAATAAATGCTATTATTTTTAACCTTTAATTCAAAGAATTACTTTTGAACCAAACTTGGCAGCATGGCAGTATATAGGATGTGTCTGCTGACTGAATCGACCCCAATAACGTAATATTTAGGCCCTATATTATTATTGGGGCTAAATACGTAATATTTAGCCCCAATATTTAGAATGCAAATTTTACCAGGGGAACCCTGTCAAAAAAATGTATTTTACCCCAGGGATCACAATTTTTACCGGGGGACCCCTTTGAAATGCAATTGGGCTAATTTTGAACTAGCTTTGAGTAAGAATTAAGCTGGTTTTGTTGTGAAAACCTGGCAACCCTGGAACTAACTCTCCCTTTTGGTTTTAAAAATGTCTGACATCATAATTCTTATGAAATTGTGCTACGAAATCTGGACCAGATGCACCAATCCGTGTTAATTTTGACAGCAAATTTTAATTTAGTCTTAGACTTTTTACTCGTATTGTAGTCATCTGAATTGTTTTCAGTTTTAGTCTAGTTCTAGTCGACTAAATATACGATTTTCAGGAGATCTACAGTAGATTTAGTCAGCTAAAATCTAATGCGTTTAGTTAGATTGTAAAGCATTTATTAAGCATTTCTCATTGTATAGGTTTGATATTAACGTTTTATCATGACAGACACATATTTAACTGCTGTGACATGCAACATATCTTTATATTAAAATTAAGTGAAACCACTTGTCAAAGAAACAAGAACTTGGTCTTTTTAATGAAATACCAATGGTTATATAGGCTAATTATGCATTCTTTATAACAATTTGTTTACGCTACTCTTTATTCTTTCAAGAAGACATATTTATACAAATACATTTAGATTCATCTTTATTAGGACTACTAACATCAATGCCACAGACAACAGCAACTAAATTAGGCAGCTGTCCTTTTAAAACTGAATGCACTGATGCAATGTAATTATACACGTCCGGTGTTCTCCCACCTGTTTACGTTCACTTAAGCAAAACCGAATGTGTTTACGTGAATACTCATCAAAACTGACAATTCAACATAATTTTGTGTGTATTTCTCCATGCTTGATACACCAAAGTGTACTGGTGTGCCATGTGAAAGCCGCTGCTTCTGTGTGTGCACTCAGAAAACCGAAACGAACTGAGTTCTCTTTTGCGTCGTCAAATTTGTCCCAATGTCTGCTCTTCACTTACTCCCAGATACTGACATTTTTTTAACGTTTTATGAGACATGCAGCAAATGTATGCTAGCTAATGTCCCCGCTGGATAGATCAATAGGTTGTCTAACAGTCAAATGTACGCATCTTACCTCATAACCACACAGCAGATTCGTTCTGAAAGAAACATGTCCCAAATCATCGTTTTTATTCGTTGATGAAACTGTCAATAGTTTCGTCATAGTTTGCGTCATTCAAAACGAGTTTTTGTTTTATCGTCTTGTTTTCGTCAGTAAAAAAGGGTTATTAATAAATATTGATGAACGAAATGGCACCAACACAGCCCTAAAATGACACCGTCTCCTCAAGATTGGGAAAATTAGTACAAGGCCCCTGTCCAAACCAAGTCGAGAAACAAAATGTAAAAAAAAAAAAAAAAAGTAAAAAAGTAACTATGCCAAGCTACAAAATGACCTGGAAGACAAGATGAAAGTAAGAGGTGAGATGTGAGGGGCTGATTTTGTTGAATATACTGCGGGGGGGAAAAAGCAGAACGAAGCAAAAAGCTTCATTATCTACATTACTTAACGCTTCTTAACACAAAACATCCTCCTGAGGGGTGAAAACAAGTAGCGAATCACTGGCAGCGCTCGCAACAGATATGGAAATCGCACCGGTTTTAAGTGCAGATGTTGGCGGTGGTGTTAAAGTATCTCCCAAATGGTGTCCATTTAAAAGTCTGTCAGTGCGGCTGCATTTTGAACAGTTTGCATTAAGCAGCTTTAATACTACACACAAATCCTTTGACATACACACACACACTCGCAAACACTTAGCGAATGGTGCAAGTTTGAAACCGTGTGAGTGGCGGAAGTCTCGTAAGAGCATTTATATGCCTGCATGTGCACGCAAATCCCACCAGTGCGTGTTTGCACGTGTGCATTGGACGTATGAAGCCTTTATTCTAATGCCTCCAATGGCCTCTGTGGGAACGGGTCAATATCTAGTCGATGGGACTCGTGGAGCTGCGGTGGTCCCCTCTAAATGACCTACATGGCTTTATGGAGCAATCAATCCTGAAAGGACCCCTACGACACAAGCTTTGACATTCTGCCAAACATCTGAGGTGGCTTCACAACCTGGTGCGGTTCCTCTAGAGTCAAATTATCTTTAAACTAGTGTCTCTTCAAGTCCCTTCAAAAAATTCAGAAGAACCCTCAAGAGGAGTCTGAAATCCCCAACGTCGAGCTGAGAGACACATGAGGTCACACATCATAATAAAAATGTTTCCTTCATATCCTCTCCTAAGCCGGTCAATCTCCACAAGGCACATAACAAAGACCCGCGGGGGAGGGTGGAGAAATCAATACCCCTGATCTCTCTCCACAGGGGTACGTGCGCTGCTCTCTTCACGTCAGGAGCTGAGAGGCAAACGGCTGGCCGGTGAGAAGTCACGTGACTTTTGTGAATCATATTCGTATCTATGGTTACGGTTCAAGCTGAGGTGATCAAAGAGAAACAACGACCCGTGGTGTGAAAAACATTAACGAGGACAGCGGATAAAAATTGAAAAGTTTTTTTTTGTTGGACCACATCGGGATAATGAATGAGAGCGTGAGAAGTCACAGAGCGTGAATGGAGACGTCTGATTGGATGAAGAGATGCCAACGGAAGCTGGAACGATTGAGTGAGCTTCTGAATGGACTCTAACAGCCTGGTTGTTAAAATCAATGGTGGCAATAACTGCAATCCATCTCTTTCACGGCTGCCCTTGCGCCCTGATCAATGTGTATTGAGCTACATCTGTAATATTGCTAATATCAGACATTATTTCCGTTCCAGAGATGACGGATCAGGAATATGTAGACATGTGAAGGTTTTTGACCAGGGTGGATTACTTAACGAAGTTCAGAAGTTAAAGTATAAATTACCATCCAATATTTGTATTTATTATTATTATTATTATTATTATTATTATTATTGAAAGAAGTCAATACTTTCATCAAAGACACATTTAAACAATTAAAATTGATATTTATAGCCAATTTTTTAGTAAAAAAAAAAAAGTCTTCGCAGAATAAATTACATTTTTAAATCTTAAAAAAAAAGAATAACATTTTAAACATTTATTTATTTTTAGAAATCAATACTTTCAGCAAGGACACATTAAAATGATTAAACGTAAAAGTAATATTTAAATCCATTTATAAAGTTTTTTAAAAATTAACTTTTTTTTTTAAATTAACTTTTGTCTTGAGCATCAAATCCGCATATTAGAATAATTCTTCACGTGACATTGAAGGCAAAAAAAAATTAACTTTGCAGAATAAATTACAATTTTAAATATTAAAATAGAAAAAAATCTTTCTTTCCTTTTTTTCCTTCTTTCTTTATCTTTTTTCATTTTATTTATTTATGAAAGAAATCAATACTTTCAGTAAGGACACATTAATATGACAAAACACGTAAAGCCATTTATAAAGTCTTAAAAGTTTAATACTTTTTTTTTATATTTCTTTAGCACCGAATCAGCATATTGGAATGGTTTTTCATGTGACACTGAAAGCTAAATATCATCTTTGCAGAATAAATTACATTTTTAATCTAAAATAGAAAAGCATTGTTTTAAATATTTATTTATTAAAAAAAAATACTTTCAACAAAGACGCATTTAAGTAATTAAAAATAATAAAGACATTTATAAAGTTTTAAAAAGTTTAAAATATACTTTTTTAAAATATATTTTCTAAGCACCAAATCAACATATTAAAATAATGCTTCATGTGACACTGAAGGCAAAAAATCTTTGCTGAATACATACATTTTTAAATATTAAAACAGAAAAACATTTTTTTAAATTTACTTATTTATTCACTACATTTTGGACCAAACAAATGCAGCCTCAGTGATCACATTTCAAACGGATTGAAAATCTTACCAAACCCGAACTATTGACTAGGCAGTTCAGGTAATAAAAATTAGGGTCTGCTGTCACGTTGTGTCTATATATGAGCATTTATGGCACAGGATAGCAGAATAACAGTTTTGGGGAGTTGTCCAAAATCCGTCATGCTACACTGAACACATTCAGGGAGGGAAATGATTTGAAACTGCATTAAGACGCATCATTCCCACAAGTAGCGCATTCACATCACGTCGACACACACACATCCATCACAAAGCCACGCATACACAGATAGATCATGACGAAAGACATTTAAAGCCAATTCCTGGGTCAAGGTAGTCCAGTTACATAAAAAAGACAGACAATGGCAGCTCTCACGGCCTTCAGGATCTCAGAAAGAGCGATGAACGCCACGTTGTAAAAGTCAGAAGACATTCAGACCGCTTTACACTTCATTTCCCTTTCCATGTAGCTGTGCATTAGAAAGTCATGAAGTGCTATGAGGTGGATTGTTTTCAAGCGCGACTATACAATCAGCAAAACAAACACATAAAAGGAGTGTATCCTTAACATCAGACTGACATTTCTCATTGAGCACAGCCGTTATTTGGCTTTTCCCAAGTGCGTCAGAGGGAGGGGTGACGGGAAGCGGCAGGCAATCATGGGAAGCGCATCACCATTTATCTAGAGCCCCCTTTCCCACCAACACTCAGAATGATGTGCCAACCAGTGTCACTCAAAAGGCCATTTCTGGCCATCCCGCTCTGACAGCCGAACGAGAATGGGACAGAACAACAGAAAACAAGGCACAGGAGGAGGACGACTGAGGGTTGAGAATCGCATGTCATTTTTCAGTGTTTTTCATTAAGCTGGAGTCGAACCCCTGAGGCATGGTGTGAAAAGACCTGCCACAGAGAGATGGCACGGAGTAACGTACAAACTGAAAAGGGTACACTAGATTTAAAAACATTGAGCTGTGGTGCTCATGTGGATGACGGACGTTTGAGTCCGTTGCTGATATGGTTTCACCCCCTCGTTGTGTCTCACATTCACTTTCTATGACAAATAAAATATAAAAAGGACAAAATGAAGCTACATGAAATCATCTTCCCAAGAGTAAAGGGTCTGACTCGAAAGCAGACACTGAAGCACATATATCTTGTACAAAGCAATTGACCAAATTAATGAGCTGGAATATGCCAGTGAATTTCCATTTGTCTCGGAATGGCCTTTGGCCCTGTGATATATATTCAGGGAATTTGCTCTCCATTTTTACAACAACTCATTTTTTGCATTTCCAAGAGCAAGTATAGTGTCAGAAAGAGGAGATGGTGTAGAACCACAGCAACTGAACGACGAATACATCATAATAAATGAGTTTCACATCCAAAGTCACAGTCTAAATAACCCAGAACAGGCTGGTCATTACCATTCAATCGGTATTGACTCCTAAAGGACAGAAAGCTCTTAAGAGATGTTGTGTAACATTTCAAATGTCAGCCTATTCAATACATAGGTATTGCAGAGCTGTGAATGGTGTCTGGAGTGAGAGACGGTGAAAGAGTTTTACAGTCTCATCTTTACTCTCTAATCAAATATGCCTGGGATGCAGTGTACAAATGCAATTACAGCGTGACTGTCTCTTAACCTGGCCGCTCTTTATGTACACTTGACCGAAGTTCACCTGAGGAAATGCCACATCATCTCCTTCAGGCCCAAACACAATATAAGTAACGCTAAACATGGCAATTGTACACTGGCATACGTTTCTGGCCTTAGTTTTATAGTTTCTTTCTGGAGGCAGACCTCAGGAAGTATCGAGGGCACATTAGAATACAGAAAGAAAAGGAAAAAAAGTATAGCTGCAAGCAGCGATTACCAGGGTTCAAGCGCTTTAAGAAATTTAAGCACATACGAAAAAAGACATGACGTTATTTAGCAAGTCTGTAACCACCTAAGTCAATGATTTAAAAAAAACATTTTTGGCAAAATGAGATGTCTTTTGATATTTATGACTGTTATAGTGCCAGCTGTGGACCGAACTCTCTAAAACTTTGCATGCTTATTTACAATCACCTGCCGCATGTGCTCACCAGGTTTTGTGAAGTTTTGAGTTTTCATTTAGGCTTTATAGGCTTTTGAGTACATTTAGACAGGCCCCTTTCCTAAATGACCTCATTATAGCCTCCCGAAGGGTAAATTCCAACATTTTTTTGATAAATACTGACCTAGAGAGTCTAGAGAATTGTACTGCAGTTGTTTTTCCCAAATTGAGCGAAAAACCTAGGACTAGTTTGCAAAAGTTTTTATTTTTTTTTTATTTTTTACATTTTCTCAACAATTTAACAAAGGTTCTAGAGATAAAGTTGTTCAGAATAAGGAGGTCTATCGTATGCATATGACTATTGTGCATATGTGTGAAAAGCAATATACAGTAATGTACACCCATGAAAAATTGCAATATATCAATAAATCGGAAGAAAAATCAGAAGACATTCAGCTCTTACACACTAGTTGTGAGTTAGGTCGAAGATATGTCATTCCGTTCAAAATATATATAGCTGGTTTAGTAAAGGCGGCCCTTTTTGTGACAGAGAGCCGAAAGTTTGCAAAAGTAGGTTTTAAAAAAAAAATTAAATTACTGAAAATTTCACTGGGGTGACAGATGAATCTGAGTGTGTTTTGTCCGCCTTGAGACAGGGATCTTGACGACATAAGACACTTGAGCCTGTGACTAACAGTTTAGGAGTTATGAACGATTTTGTACTTTCGATCTCTGTAGCGCCACCTTCAGGCCGATTGGAGCGAGCCTTGGTGACACTGAAGACGTTGAGTACTGAGTACTACCATCCCTCCAAGTTTCAAGTCTTTACGACTTACGGTTTGGTCGATCAGTTTTACATGTAGATTGCTGATCTTTGGCAATTCTAACAATTACAAGAGGATTTCAGAAATATAAAATAAAATAAAAAATACAGTGACAATTGCCACAAAGTCCCAAGGACAACCTGTCAGTCAATTACAAGTTTGGGCAGCAAAAAGTAAAATCCTGAAACTCCTTGATACGGTCTAAACGATTGACTTCTTGTCAAACCCAAGGCTGTGCACCCAAACAGCTTCATAATGAGAAAGAGGTAGCAGAAAGAGCGATGATAGAGAAACTGTTCACTTTTTCTCTTAAATCCCCGCTCTTTTGGCCCCCCTTAAGACTGCGGGACGCACAGATGCTGCTAATCAGCCAGAAAGAGGCAGTCTGCCTGAACACAGACACATTCTGACTCTCAAATCAGGGAAAGAGGAGCAGATAAAGTCAAAGAAGGGCAGCAGAGACGAGAAAGACAGAGATCCGATATCGAGATACAATGAAGCGCCTGAAGGAGGCTAAAGGAACGGGAGAGTCAGTTACACAGCCACATGTTTCGGTATCCAGTAGAAAACACGGCTTAGCCAAGACTGAGTCAGATTTACGCTTCTAAGAAACACGCATGGGCGAAGGGAAAGTGCGAATTTGATAAAGGATGAGAACGGGTAAGGGTCGAGTAAGGAGTCTGCTGCAAACTTAGGTCTGAGCAGACATCTAAAGCATGAGATGTGCTGGTGAAAAATCAGCCGTGAAGCGAAGGCCCCCGTCAGCATTTATGCCAGCAGCGTTGAGAGTTGTGTGCTTATTGGTAAGCAGAAGCAGCGCTGAGTGGTTGCTGTTACGTAACATTGCGCCAGCGTTATTAAGGTTTATACAACCGTGGGTCACTGATGTGTGCTGAAGATGCGAGCAACCTTTTGTTGTTCACTTCATACACCACATGCTGTTTTCACAGGTGATTTTCTGAACAAATCACAAAGCACAATAACCAAGAGATTTGAAATCAAAATTGCTCAGTTTAAATATAGAAGTGAACAGGCATGTGAATTGGGCTACAGCGGGTTTTTGTGTAGTTGGGGTGTAGTAACATATTATAGTAACAAATATACTTACAGTTCTTTAAGGAGGTTTCATTGGCATTATTTGAACAGAAATGCACACAACTGGGAATTGCAGAGGAGGGTGAAAGACTGCCACAGGTAGATTTCACAATGGTTCAGTGGCTGGTTCAATGTTTAGTTGTTTATGTGAATTTTGTGCATCGACCTGCAGACAGCTGCTTGGTTTGAAAGTTACTTTTTTGCTTGCACCATTTCACCAAAACTTTTCTAATGTGAGTCCAATGTCAGTTATGTCTAATGTCACTATGCAGAGTCTGAAAGCTCTTGGATTTCTTTAAAAATATCTTATTTTGTGTTCAAAAGATGAATGAAGGTCTTATGGGTTTGGAACGACATGAGGGTGAGTAACTCACCCTTAATTTATTGTGTTTTATATATATTAGGGCTGACACACGATTAATCGCAATTAATCGCATACAAAATAAAAGTTTGAGTTAGAATTTATAATACATATACTTGTAAATATTTCTTAAATATATACATAAATATGCTTGTATTTATATATACACATAATAAATTACACAATACACACACATATATTAGGCAAACTCAAACTTTTATTTTGTATGCGATTAATCGCGATTAATCGTTTGCCAGCCCTAAACATATATATTATTGACAGAAGTATTTTACAGTGTACATTTAAATAAAGATCCAGTTCCAATTAGGCTGAACAGCAGCTTTGGCCAAAAAAGACAGCCAACATCACCTAGCAAGATGTCCTTGAATTCCTTTCAAGAATTAATTTTAACTATGCAGAACAAGATCACGCACTTATCCAGCATTCACCTCTGTGTTTGTGGTCATTGCAAACCTTCTGGCCTAAATATAAAATTCTAAACTCACCCTTCAATTAACCCTATGGGTTCTGAGGGGGTTTAGGGGGCCTGGCATTTGCGCTTTTTTCAGTATCTTAAAAACAAAAGATGATTCCACATAATCTCAATCTACAAGATGGCATCTGAAGATGCTTTTAGACATGTAAGAAACTGATAATTACATGGCTCCCTGGTTTCTGACAACTACATAAAGACATATTATTCAAACTTTACAATGAAAGAAGGCGGCCTGAAGGCTATCATAAGCATTCAGCTCTCAGACAGGCTTGACAGGTAAAACGTGGGTGTTATTTTTTTCTTTTTATCAGTTTGTCTATGCCTATTTTTTAAATTGAAAATGTGAGAGGATGTGGCAGACGAGTAGGATGAGAGTAAACATTTGCGCAAAAAAAACAAACTTACAAGCATCACCTATACTCGAAATCGATAATTGCTCACTGTGGAATTCTCTGCATCTTTATACCTGGCCCTAGTAAGACAGTAAAGGAAATATGCTCTAGTTTCATGCTATTCTCTCTCAGATCCAAAAAGGGTCTTATATAAACCTTTCAGCCAGGGGGCATGGAGCTACGCTTGTGCGATGTATGAGAGAGAATAAGTGTGTGTGCAAGTGAGAGAGATACGAAGTGACGTAGGCCCTGTCGTCAGCAGCTCTGGGGATGAGTGGAGTTTACTCTTTTACTCCCTCACTTACACTCCCCCCTCCTTTTCTACCCTCATTTTTGTGTTCTCTCTTCCTGTCTGATGTTCTGTCTGTTTCTTAGCAGAAGGTTGAAGAAGAGAGTGAACACACACTGCCTGAAGACAAGGCTTTCACCAGAGAGAAAGATCCAAGTTGGGATGACCTGCATATGGCACTGCAAAATTCATCCTGGGAAAAGGGGGTGGAGAAAATACAAGAAAAGCAGGAAGAATGTACTAAAGCAAAAGCAAATGTATAATAGTAATAATAAAAATCACTTTTTTGTATCATTATGGGGATATTCTAAATATATGGCCACCTGGGAAAATTCTTAACTCGCTGTTTCCTGCTAAAAATTTAAATTAGAGATGACATTAAGAAACTCTGCAGGAATTTCCTGTAATAGGAATGGCTGTAGACAAACATGATGCTGTATGACAGCACACGTGTCTGAGCGTGTGGGTGCCAGGGGCTCATACGCTTCATCATATAATATTTAAAACCATGTTATTCTGTAGCTGTCAAGATGAGTGAAGCCTACATCCCTATATGTTTTTTTTTTTTTTTAAAAAGCGTGAATAAAAACAGCGTTCCACTCAGGGCTGGTGCATGAAGGACAGTGATCTGGCCCTCAGCGAGAGCATCTCAATTTTAAAACAAGCTCCTCTTAAAGCACTATATTATGTGGAAACCACACAAGGGCAGTGAAGAACGGCTGTTCAACATATTATGATTGACATTCCAAAAACACTTTCTTGACTAAACACACACACAGGTTGTCAATCGATTAAAAAAAATAACTAATTCATCACGTTTCTGTAATTAGAAATATTTGGGAACAAAACAAAGCTGGCATATTTTAAATATTTGTCTAAAGGATTACTTCACTCTAGAATTAAAATGAATACATGTCAGAATTCATGTCTATGTTCAGTCGAAATAAAATTTAAGATTTCTGAGGAAAACATTCTAGGTTTTTTCTCCATTTAGTGGACTTCAATGGGGATCAGCAAGCTGAAGGTCCAAATCGCAGTTTCAATGCAGCTTCAAAGGGCTCTAAACGATCCCTTCTGAGGAATTAGGGTCATATCTAATGAAACATTTGGCCATTTTCTAACAAAAAAACATTAAAACGACTTTTTTTTTTTTTTTTTTTTAACCACAAATACTAATCTTGACCTCTCACATTATGTAAACACACTCACGTGATGTAGGCGAAAGTACCGACCCAGTGTTTACAAAGATAGCATGCGAAAACTTACTCAAACGCCCTTTACAAAAAAGGTAAAACAACGACGTGAGACGATTTTGAAAAGAGAAGGATTTTTCTCGCCCTAACCTAGCTTTTTGAACCAAAGTACACTGATGAAGAACCAACCACAAGTGACCTTTCCGAAGTTATTAGATAATGCGTGTAGTCATAGATGCGTATCTCAGACATACAGCAAGAGAAGCATTTGTGGTTATTTAAATTTTTATTTATTTATTTATTTATTTATTTTAGAAGATTACTGATTGTTTCACTAGACAAGACCCTTATTCCTCAGCTGGGATCATGTTGAGCTCTTTGAAGCTGCACTGAAACTGCAATTTGGACCTTCAACCTATTGGTTCCCATTGAAGTCCATTATATAGAGAAATGTTTTCATCAAAAACTTCAATTTCTTTTCAACTAAAGAAAGACATGAACATCTTTGATTAAATAGAAAATGTTCATTCTGGAGTGAGCTAATCCTTTAATGGCATCTTTTTCCTATGAGTAAAGCCAAATACCACTCAGAGCAATAATACTCCTGATGTCTGATTAAATGATTTTTAAAAAAAGAAATTTCTGCAGATAAAGTAAACGTAGACATTCATATTAAATTACATTTAATATGCCTAAACTGTTAAGAAATATTAAAAATATACGCATTACACACACACACAAGGAATAATTTGGGAACGGCACTATATGAGCACGCTTGGCCTTTCCCCTGACATATTTGTAAAATTAGAACTCCATCTGTAGTCACAGGCAACTCCCGATAAGATCTTTTCCTCCACGTTATTAATTTTGAAAAATTATTCATTTCTTTCCCACTGGTTAGCAAAGATCAGCCCACGCATGAATTTTTAAATCTGTATGCCTGGTTAGCCAAAAAAAAAAAAAAGCATACAGGCATGTATATAAGAAAAAGGTCTTCAACAAATCTGCTTGCATTAGCAAAGCTTCAAATGAAAAACAAGAGGCATCAGTTGTATTATAAACCCTTGATTTTTTTTTTCCTCAACACCATGTCATCAATCGCTCACTCTCTGCGTCCTCATTGTTGGTAGGTTTTGAGAACACGGCTCAACTCTAGCCAGAGCGAGGAGTGGCCGCTGTTTTATTGAGCTGGGCTTTGAATGTGTTCCCTGCATACAGCAGGCAGTCACCTCAGGGAAATCCCATACTGCACCACAACACAAAACACATTTAAGAAAGGTCACAACCCACAGTTTAAGGGGATTTATTCTAGAGCTTTCCATCATATTCCCTAGGACCCCTTTAGCTTTTTTCACAACCCACCGTCCCCCCCACCTTAAAGACGTTGACGTGTTCGAAAGTGCATTGGATAGGCATCAGCTAAACCAAAACATTAGCATATTTCTATACCGGCACACACAAGATTAGACACACTTACCTTGACTGACAGAAAAATGGACACTCTAGGTAAAAACATAATTACTTCACATTCTAGCCAGCCAGACGTCTATACATCAGAAATTCAAAAGCTAATATGAGGGATGCCACTAAGTGTGAAGGAAACTTTGTCTGCGGGATATAAGCACAAAGCTAGCATGGCAAAGTGAGATTTCCATATGAGTATCTATAGTTTCCAACACTGTAAAACTCACCTTGATTTGCCTTTTCTGAGCGGATATAATTTTCTATGCATTAGATTACCAGATTCTTATTACCTCTGCCTGTAGGCCTGTGCACCTTTCTCTCTCTCCGTCACGTCTAGAAAGGGCTGTGGGCATATTGTTCGTTTAAATCTAACAGACCTCAATCTTCCTGTAACTCTACAGCTTAATGGTGCCATTGGAATATATTAGGCTACATTATGTACCTCAATATAAAGCCCCTGTGAAATATTACACCAAAATCTCGTTCCTCAAAGCCTCGGAGCTTCTAGCAGCAGCGATATCTGACTGGCGATGGTGCCGAGATGGCCTTTTGGTGACCTCGTTTGAGCCTTTTTTGGAAGATGAGGAACGAAAGTGAAATGTAATAACATTCTGTAGGTATTGTGCATGATAAGATGAGGAGAATATTTGACATTTGGCATAAAAGGTGAAATTTGGACGTGATAATGCTATTGACTAAGCACAGATGTCGGTGACTCAAAGGCAATTAAATGCAAAAAGCAATAAACTTCTGCAACTAATAAATGAGCAAAATCAAGCCAAGCATGTACCGTGACTCAATTCTGTTTTTCCTTGCAAACTTAACATTTGGTTTCCTGACTGAATGTTTCTGTACTGAACACTGTTGTTGTGAATTCTGCTCATCTAAACTTGTCACCAAGGTAACGCTATCTAGCTGGCTTTCATAGATGAGGCTGTTAGAATGGTTTTAAAAATCATGAAGTTACATGTATTATCAGTATTGGTGAAGTATAATCTATTGCACTACATATTAGGGCTGGGTTTTGACACAAATTTCATGATTTGATTTAGATTCACAAGCTTGCAATTTGATTTGATATAGAAATACAAAATATACAAAAATGCTGTTGTTTTATGTGCTGCCTCAACTTCAAAATTGTCCTATATCGCCATTTTACCTTTTTGTTAAGGGTGTTTGATCTTCTTTGCATGTTCACTTTGCAAAGACTGGGTCGGTACTTCTGCAGCGATGTAGTTTGATTTTGAAATGATTTTTTAAGTTGAGGGAGAAAATACGATTGGAGTTTTTCGACATACACTAACTGTCTTGAGCCAGAATACACAGAGTTCAGGAAGAGCAAGACAAGACGAGCTTTAAGATTAAAAAGTATTTAAATAGTATTTTTTTTAATGAAAATAACCAATCGTTTCACTAGATAAGACCCTTCTTCCTCGGCTGGGATCACTTACACCCGCATTTGGGATTGTTTGAAGCCACATTTTGGAAGTTCAAACTCGGGGCACCATATCAGTCCATTATATAGAAAAAAATCCTGAAATGTTTTCCTCAAAAAACACAATTTCTTTATGACTAAAGAAAGAAAGACATGAACATCTTAGATGACAAAGGTGATTATCTGTAAACTGCTGTTCTGGAAGTGGACTTCTCTTTTAATATACATGCTTATATTACAATTATTGATGTTTTTAGAATAATAAAGTTACAATTACAAAGTTATATTTATACTCCGTTTAGATTTTTGAAATATAAACGTTTAAATGGTGGCTGTCATAAACACTTTCAGATTTATTTAAACATATAAACTGAAGAACAGTAAAAATGACATGCTATATGTTACATGATGCAAATATTTAACAAAATGCTCCTCTCTAGAGTTCTATGGTGACCGTATGCGTTTTATTCTGAGGTAAATGTGACGTTATGTGACATTGTTTACAGGTGTTATTCTGACGTATTTGCATTTGAAAGATTGAATTTGAAATCTGAAACTTTTCATATCAAAAGTAACAAAGCACAAAGCATATTGTGATTTACTGGATGGGAGGTGCGCTACAATGTTCCGTTCATTAGAAAACTGTCTAGACTAATTGATTCTTGGGATTTAAGAATCAATATTTCATAAAAAAAAAAAAGATTGATTAAAATCAAGAAATCAATATTTTGACTCAGCCCTTCTGTCTAGATACTAAACATTACACAATATAAAATATCATAATACAATAATACATTAAATCTTATCTGGTCGGCCAGGAGGGGGAAAAAAAAAAAATCTTTAAATTCAAGTAATTTTGCTGCAAAAACACCAATCACAGTTGGGTGTTTCTAGAGCTGAAGTCTGACTGGGTGGGATTTATTTGCACGATGGGATTCAAATTGAGAGGAGATGGATGGAAATGCTTGATTGCGAGATTGCAGGGGCAGAAAGAAGCCCTTGCTCCATCCTCTAGCTGTTTAGTCAGAGGTCTAAAGCCCTTCAGTAAAACAGCCATTTAGTCCCACACAGACTCAGAAAGAGGCTTTTACGGATGCTGGGTGGCATGACAGCTCAATGGAAATGAGCACTGAGTGTTCTAGAATGCTAAGCAAGCCAGGGCCAATCATAAGGCTGCTAATCCCTGTTCGAGAATATTTAAATGGCTTTTAACATACTCCTGAAAAGACTCAGTCGTGAACTTTGTCATACTGTTTGTACAGCCAAACTACTGCACGATGCAAATCAACAGAATTACTTTAATGACACATTTTTATGGTCCTATAACATATGTTCACTCTAAGTGGGTTAAGACGTTAAAAATGAAAAGCATAGCTTCCTCAGTATGCCCACACACTACGGTTTGCTACTGCAAACCCACTTAAATGATGGAAGGGTGTAGAGAAAATTTTAAGTATGCTTGTGTGACAGCGACTTCAGCGCGCAACAAAAAAGTTAAGATAATATTCATTTGTTGCACTGAGAAGTAGCTAATATGATATTCAGTGAAAATTTGGGTATAATTGGACCTAATGAGGTGGGTCCAATTTCGCTTTCAGAAATTCAATTTGTTGTATTCCTGCTTAATTTCCAGTCCAGTCTTTAAAACGTATTTTATTCATCCCCATCCATCAATCATTCAGTCTACTGCTCAAGAGTCGCTAAATGTTCTTTTTCTACACCACATATTGTTTTTTTCTGGAAAACACAGTTTGGCACTCAATAATGACATTGTTTTACCCTTCAGTGACTGCTCCATTTCAGTGTGTACGTTAAAAAAGGCCATTTAATATCCAGTTAAATAAGGACTCAGGGTTCTCATCCTCCTCTGCTAATGAAGACTCTATATCAGGCCTCAAGAACCACCAGAGAACAAAAAATTGAACTCAGCTCTGTATATCTCATTAAAAAAAGTGAGTCAGTCATTTTGACATGTGGCACCTTCCACATACCCACAGAAGCGCGTCAGCTGTCAGTTAAGATAAGTATGGAGCTAAACAAGACGCTATTCTGAAACTCAAACAATGAAAGTGATCGCTCACAGTGCGTGGTGGAACAACGTTGTTATTAGTGACAGATGAAATTTCCCAAGAAAATTGCTAGGGAAAAGTGATGAATATTCATTAAAGCTGGTTGTGTGGCCAATGGCTGCCTACTGCTGTTAAGCGGAACTCGAGAACCGGATCAAAGATTCATGAACAACACATTCAAATGGTTGTGTGACCAAAAACACTTAAAACGATGATCATTCACAAATCAGATTTCTACCTCACTCATTAATGTGCAAAAGGAGAGCTAGATGTTTCTCACACAACACGCTGTTGCAGGTTTTTCAGTAGATTTATAGCGTACAAGTCACATGGACCATTTTTTGTAGTGCTATTGTCTCCTTTTTTTAAAGTTTGACTGCTTCATTCAACCTTGTAATTTCAATCAGCACAGTCTTCAAGTTTATCCTTTGTGAATAAAGTCACATAGGTTTGGAACAACAATACAGAGTAAATGACTAGACTTTTCCTTTTTGTGTGAACTGTCCCTTTAAAATAACTGCATAAGCTTTTAATCTGGGCTGGAACATTCTAATAGACATAGAGAGGTTTAATGAAGGTCATTAGTTTGCAAACAATGGCCATTACAAGAGTGCTGGAGCAGGAGGCAGAAAGGGATGACACTCTCTCCATCCCTTCGGAGTGGATTGTCTTGAGCTCAGCCAATCCATCACAGGAAAAAACAACCAAGACAAATATCATTAACCATCCACTGGCCCTCAAATATTATATTACAGACAGTTAAAATAGAGTGGGGGGGATTGTGGGAAGGAAATAGAGGCCGTAGAGAAAGGAAAAGAAAACTAGAATAGATATGAAGTGATGGGAGAGGATGAAACACAAAGACGAGATGATAACACAGAGAAATAATACATAAATCTCTAAATCTTGTTGCATATGTTTTCTAACAGCTGTTCACAGTTGGAAAATACAACGATAGCAGACAAAGAGCTCAGGTTACTGTGGCGGCCGTAATCTCTTTTAGAATTAATTCCTGGAAATTGAAATGGAATTGAAAGTAAGTGTCTGGTCACCCCTCCCCACTCAAGGTCACAAGTGTTAGCCAAAACGACAGCGTTTCCACCTGTCCTAGGCTGATTGATTCAGAGCTTGAGAGAAATAATGAAAAAATCTAAAGTTTGGTTAACAAGGGTGGATAGAGCACGTGTTTCAGATAATATAACGCGCGTAAACTGCATATATATGTTACACTGAAAAGTGTCTCTAGGGAACTGTCTGATTTATGGAAATCAACCAATGAAATCAGGTCATACTTTTCTGTGCAGCTTTATTTATTTTTAAATCGTGGGTTAAATGTAGCGGAATGCCACATTTTCAATAAATTATATGTAAAAAGTTTGCCACCTATGCATATGCTATGAAAGACTACATGCACTGCTCTTACAGTACAGTAAGCGCAAATATCGCTGGGATTATCGCTGGATCTCTGGTATTGGTCCTCTCCAGTGAATTGGACAAGAGAAGCAGGCTGACCTACATGCAGCAGACCCTATATCCCAGATAGACTGGCAAACCCTGAGGCGGCCATCCTGCCCTCGCTTGCCCACTTACTGACAAGACCCAACCCGCCAAAGTGGGTCGCTGGTGCCGATACAGAGCAGACCTCTCCCTGCGTCCTTCAGCCTGAGGCGGGTTGAGCTGGCAAGCTGGGCCCTCTCCGCCAGCATAAGATCATTCCAGAAGGCCTGGGGTTTGAAGGGGTGGGGGTTGGGTGTCCCCACTACACGCATGGTGTTCTGGGTCAGCGTCACAGTGAGAGAGCGGAATGGCCCAAATGATGGTGGAGGCCTGCCAATGGCCACCCGCAGTCTCACGGACACCAAAAAATATACATTACACACTTTAGCACACATAGGTCATAATTCACTAGAAGGTTAGCCTTTCGGTCACATGTATATATGCATTTAAATAATGTCCCCAGACACTTGACGCTTCATGCAAGCGGGTCACAAATCCCTCAACGTGTCCTACTTCGTATCCAGGCGTTACCACAAGCTATGGGTGTCATTCACAAAGACATTCACAATCACCCTCTCACTGTCACACATACACAGTGGCGTGTCAAAATGCCAGCCATCGGTTGCCCAAGGTGCCGTGCTGTTTAGCACTGCTGTTCAATTCTATGACATCTGCTGTTACAAGTGTGAGATGCAACCTTTCTGCAAGCACCTCTTTAAAGTACCCTTCACCTGCTGGCTAACACTGGGCGGAAGCCAACATGCCCAAGGTTTCAGAGAGAGTCATGCTTTAAAAAAAGCACTCTCTTTGTAGCGGAAATGGTTTAAAATGGTGAGCCCTATTCTCTTCGAGCAGGGACCATCTTAGTTCCCACTGCATGACAGGGGAGATATTTTAATCTTGGAAGGGAGGATAAAAGAGAGAGAGAAAGAGAGAGAGAGAGTGAGAAAGTGTCCTCACACCACAGGCCCAGCTTTGCACAGTACAGAGACTCCCTCTACCGCATCCAGAGGAGGCTTAATCCATCTGAAGAGAGCAATAGCCTTTGGCAGCACACACGCTGAGCTGTCCAGTACCCCTCCCATGATTCCCCGTGGACTAAGCACACTGGTCAAACAGTATCGAAACTCGCTCACACAAGGTTCAGTCAACAAAGAAGTCTCACTGACCAAGAGTAGGGTCAGACCACACAAATCACTCCACCTCATCACATCAACTCGAGACGAGGGGGGTCCCAGCTGGGAATGTGAGGATGGAGTAAAATCATTCATCAAATGGACGGTGTTTATCTGAGAAACAGAAGCAACCGGGTCCAACTCACAGCGGTTCAATCGCAGACTGCAGACAACTCTAAACAGATCTACAAAATACCAGAACCTTGGTGAGAGGAGGGTGAGTGAGAGAGAGAGAGAGAGAGAGAGAGAGAGAGAGAGAGAGAGAGAAGAGAGAGCAAGAAAGAGCATGAGCGAGAGAGAGAGAGAGAGAGAGAGAGAGAGAGAGAGAGAGAGAGAGAGAGAGAGAGAGAGAGAGAGAGAGGAGGCGGACACGGATGAGCTAACGTACTAAAACCAATGCATCAAACCAATGCACTGCTTGGAGTGTGATGCGTCAGCAGTACATTCACGTTTTCATTGAAGGACAAAAAGAAGAGCAGGCATGTAAGCCTGCGTCCCGGGTGCCTGCTACTGCACCACAGAACACAGCAAAAAAACATCGGTGCACAGCGGCGGGAAGGCAGACTAACCCGGGGCCAGAGAGGTTAAAAACGAAAAGGACAAAAAGGAGGGAGCGAGGGAAGATGTTGCCATGGGGAGCCACTTTTCCCTAGCCTCAGCGCTCCTCCACCAGCTCGAGCCGGACAGCTGTGCCGCTGACAAAGCTGAGAGCTCCAACTCTGCACTGAGCTCACGGCACTGCAGCGCTATACGGATACTTCTCTGATCGACACAACGTCACAGAGAGGGGGGAGAAACGCTCTCTCTTTTTTCTCTCATTCCAGGGAGTGAGAGAGCGCGCTCGAAAGCAGGAGAGAGCGAAGGAGAACGAGGCAGAGAGAGAGCGATCTCTCTCCAGTGAACGAGCCTTCTTACGGAGCTGCCTTTGCACCGGTACCCCCCCTTTACACCTTCCCTGGACTCTCGTCATCAACTTTTCGCAGAAAAATTGAAGGATTACCGGGAAGCGTGTAGAAAGAACCCTGCAGCCTTCGCTGCATGCAAGCGTGAGCGTACGGAGATGGAGCGCGGAGCTACTTAAGGAAAGAAATGCGCTAATGACCGCAGTGTCACAGTCTTTTCAGCTGGACAAGGTGCTGACAAATCGAGTGGACAAAACGCACCGAGAGGGAGGGAGACGGACAAAGTAAAGTGAGTGGAAACACTGGAGGGGCACTTTTATTATTCTTTAAACAAAAGCATTGAAGAACATTTGAAAAGACTGGATTTCTCATTCTTATTCCTCTCTCTTTCCCCCCTCTAACTACCCCTCCCTTTTTTTCCTCCCCCTACTCTGGTTTAGCATGTGTGAGCGGTCCTCTATGGAGACACGGGCATTTAGTAGCAGCATCAAGCGGAGGTATCCAAGGACAAGCATCTGTGGATAGTGTGAGAGCGAGCGCTTCTATAGGAGCCAAACTGGATTGGTACTTTTGCCTAAAGCTCTGAGGCCCTGCAGAGCTGCTACACGTCTCCTCGGATGCTCCTCTGTGGATTTATTAGGGGCCATTTTGGCATTCATCTCTTGTTTTCTGACAAATGAAAAAAAGAGAAGCCGTTGCTTATCCTGGGAATATAGGAATTTGAGGGAAAAAAAAAAAATCTATTTTGTGATTGCAAAAATTGGACGTGTAAAACCTTTGAGGTAGGTGTTGAGCCTTTCCAACCCTTTTTTATACATAAAATATATTCCCCCATTTTATTTGATTCATTATTCCTTGGCTTTTCACTTCTCCCTTTTTACTCAAGTACTTGTCACTGAACGTTTAGCCTCCAGTTCAGTAAATGGAAAAACAATCTAGAGTGTTGTTTAACCCAGGGTAGGGCTTCATTAGTCTGAGGTGAACCCTCCCCTTCCCCCCGCTTACTACCCCCCTCTCCCCAACCACCATCATCACCCCACAACCCCCCCCCAGACGATGCTGAATTATGAATGTGCCACATCATGAGTCTCCTGGGGCGGGTAGCTGTGCGTCGAGCCAGGAAAGCCGCCCTGCTCTGTGTCCTGTTCCTCATGGTTCAAGCGTGCGTGGAGGTGGCGGCCGCGGCAGGGCCCCAGGGCTGCCCGACTGATTGCTCCTGCAACAACCAGCTCAGCAAGGTGGTGTGCACCAGGCGTGGGCTCACTCGTGTGCCACCAGGTATACCCAGCAACACCCGGCACCTAAACCTGATGGAGAACGGCATCGAGGCTGTGCAGGCCGACTCTTTCCGCAACCTCCATCACCTGGAGGTATTGCAGCTGGGCCGCAATGCCATTAGACAGATTGAAGTGGGTGCCTTCAGCGGGCTGACCAATCTCAATACACTGGAGCTATTTGATAACAGGTTGACAGTGGTGCCAAGTGGGGCATTTGAGTATCTGTCCAAGCTGCGAGAGCTGTGGCTGAGAAACAACCCCATTGAAAGCATCCCGTCATACGCATTTAACCGAGTGCCATCCCTAATGAGATTGGATCTGGGTGAACTGAGGAAACTGGAGTACATCTCAGATGGGGCCTTTGAAGGTCTAGTCAACCTCAAGTACCTCAACCTGGGGATGTGCAACATTCGAGGGGAAATGCCCAACCTGACACCTCTGGTTGGGCTGGAAGAGCTGGAAATCTCAGAGAACCTCTTTCCTGAGATTAAACCAGGTTCATTCAGAGGATTATCTTCACTCAAAAAACTATGGATCATGAACTCTCAAATAGGACTAATTGAGCGAAACGCATTTGATGACCTTGCCTCTTTGGTGGAGCTGAATTTGGCCCACAACAACCTAAGCTCACTGCCCCATGACCTCTTTACACCACTGAAGTACCTGGTGGAACTCCACCTCCACCACAACCCCTGGAACTGCGGCTGCGACTCACTCTGGCTAGCACGCTGGCTGCGTGAGTACATACCCACCAACTCGACATGCTGTGGGCGTTGTCACTCCCCTGCGCACATGAGAGGCCGCCAGTTGGTTGAGCTGGACCGGGGTGACACGGGGGCAATGCAGTGCTCCGCCCCTTTTATCGCGGATGCCCCGAGAGACCTGAACATTTCCGCTGAACGCGTGGCAGAACTGCGATGTCGAACGGCGGCCATGTCTGCTGTGCGATGGCTCCTACCAAACGGGACAGTTCTAACTCACGCATCAAGCCACCCACGGATAACCGTGCTGAACGATGGGACTTTGAACTTTTCAAACGTGCTAGCAGGTGACACGGGCATGTATACCTGCATGGTGTCCAACGCGGCCGGAAATTCCAACGCTTCAGCCTATCTGAACGTAAGCGCGGCTGAGCTCAACACGTCCAACCTCAGCTACTTCACCACAGTCACGGTGGAGGTGCTGAACCCCAGATCTGAAATGCCCAAACCCAAAACCACCACGACTACAGCAGGTGCCAGCACCACTACAACGGCCTCGCCATCCGTCTTTCAGCCAGTTTTCATCTCTACGCCGACAGTCCTGCTCCAGAGCACTGACACTCCACCAAGTCGCACATCTGTTGTAACTGGCTCAAAAGTGACGACAGGAAAGCCGCCCAACCCAGCCAGTACCAGTCTGGATGAGGTGATGAAGACAACAAAGATCATTATCGGTTGTTTCGTGGCAGTAACCTTGCTAGCAGCAATCATGCTAATTGTATTTTATAAACTACGAAAGCGACATCAGCAGAGGAGCACGGTGGCTGCATCCAGAACTGTGGAGATTATTCCGGTAGAGGAGGAATTGCCACCACCGGCATCTGCTGCCAATATAGCAGGGGAGGGGGCACTGACTCTACCAGAGATAAGAGATCATAACAGTATTTACAAACTGGACTACTCCCACAAATCTGACTACAGCTACAAACCAAAACTAGAATACAGTACCCATAAACCCAAGGACGATTTCGGCCTCCACAAACCTAAGGACTACAATGCCTACAAAACTAAAACAGACTATATGTACCAACCTACCCTGGAATACAGCTCTCACAAACTGACGGACTATTCTCACAAGTCATTGCCAGATTACCACATGCACAAAAAAAACGAGCAGAGCCCCTACAAACATGGATACAGCACTCACAAACCTGACTACAAATCTCACACTCCTAAACCAGACTTCAGCCCATTCAAACCAGAGTACGGTGTTCCAAAATCCAAAACGGACTACAGTATGCCCAAGACCAAATCCGATTACAGCCCCTTCAAGACAGACAGCAGCCTTTTCAAACCTGACTACAGTGCTTTCAAGGCAGAGTACAGCCCCCTCAAAGCAGAATATGTCAGTGACTTCAGCCCTCACAAGTCCAAAATGGATTACAGTCCTCACAAGGTGGACTACAGCCCGCATAAGATCAACTACAGCACCCTGAAGCCCAAATACAACACTTACAAGCCACCAGGCCATGGTGCCAAATGGACAGAAAGCAACAGCATTGGAAATTCTTTGCCTCGAACCTTGCCCAGTGCTATCACAGCTACTCCTGAGGCCCTTGTTATAAAAACTCACACCAAGGAGAAAGTACAAGAGACTCAGATATAGTCTGGCCCACAACAAATCAGAACCTCAAAATGACCCTCTCGTCCCCCCTATTAGCCCACCCTCACCCGAGCATAAAAACATGCAATAGAATGCACAAAAGAGGAGGAAAAAAAAGAGACAGGAACTACTTTTTTTTTGTACAGAGTGCAATTCTTAAAGACTGATTCTTGTTGTACATGCTTATAAATAAATATATATGGAAAAACTGAAACTACCATGGGCTGGTAATAGAGAAGCAGATTATATTAAAAAAATAAATTGAAAACTATTTTTTAACTTATAACTCCTATTTAAAAGATGAGTTGTTTTAAGATGCTGTACTGAATTTAAGATATGAGGGTAGTCTTGTTTAAAAGGGCATTCTGTGTGATTTCTAAACAATGCTACAGAGAATGCAGTGAAAAAAAATACAAAAAAAGAAAAAAAAAAAAAAATACACATTTATACCGAGAAGTCTTTCTTTTAAAAAACAGAACAGAAAAAGGTCAGTGTTGATCTTTGCAGGTTTATCTTGTAAAAGCACCATGAATTTGTACTGTGCCAAATGTTACAAATGCAATAAAAGGATTTTTGGAAGAAAAGAAAAAAAAAAGAAGAACCATTTAGATTTTTTTTTTCTCTCTTGATGTACTGTTGTGATCAGCCAAATGCTTTAGACACTGCAGTAGGGCTCACTGCAGTTCTGCTTTAACCCTCAGAGTGCTGGGTGCCGCTTAAGTCTAAAAGGCTGGGCAGAGGCTGTTTTCTCCCTTTTTCTTTCGACTTTGTATGTTTTTCAGTGCTGCAGTGGCTTAACTGAGCTTATATAATTTATTGGTGAACTGCTATTGTACATCACGAGGCAGCTGGTTAAAAAAAATGCCACATTTCACTGCCTTATTGCCAAAGTTCTGCTATTAGTGTCAGGTAAACGTGATCGTGAGGCTGTTGCACGTTGTTGTTTGGACAATTTCTGCCTGCAGAAGGTTTCAAAATACATTAAAAAGACTGAGAGGTCTGGACACAAAAAAATAAAAATAAAAAACTGGCCTGCCTTTGCTTTTAGCACTTTAGAATGGTCTGGTCAAAAAGAAGTGGTTGTTAAGCAATTTGAAAAACATTCAGAGTGAAGCATCCATTTAGTTTGGACTAAAACTGAGCGATGTATGTAGATAAAACATGACACGCACACACACACAAAAAAAAGCGCCTATGCACATTGCAAAGCAACGCATTAGACATTGACATCACACGGACGGGCAGCGAGCTGTCATAAATCAAGCAGATTCTGTATGCTCATAAGAGGTGCGTCATGACGCCGACGTGTACATTATCGTGTTTCTCTCGCTCGCTCAGCAAGGCTTGTTTGAGTGTCAGCAAGTGCTTTCTACCTTGGCTAATTGAAATGCAAGAATAAGAAAATGAATGATGGAAAAAAATTAGGTCATAAATTGATGACATATTAGAGGATAATAAAATATAATACATGTTTGCATTGCAAGGCATATTGGCTGAGTGCATGCAGGCTGTCTAGGAGATTAAAGCTGATTACATGATAATTGATCCAGCTCACACAGACACACACCCTTCACATAAAGTTGGGACATCTGGCCACGGTGAGACCCAGTACCCACTGTACGCCTAGACAAACATGCAAGCACGCACACACAAAACAAAAACGAATCTGGCTTTAGGCAGTGCAGCGCCCCAGTTAGGACCAGTCTCACACTGTTTGGATCTGCGCTTTAAAAAAAGAAAGTCAATGGGAGCAGTATTTCTGTATACAATGTCTTTATCAGTAATTTTGGCTGTCTGTCAAAGTGGTGTAGGGAACGTTTGCAGCACGAAACTCTGTTCAGTGGTAGTTTGGGGCAATTGTGGCTAACTACAGATCTGCAAAATAGAACTATAAGCCATTTTAATTTAAACTGATGTCAGTCATTTAAACAGATCCTAACAGTGAAGGGTGCAATTTCAGCGCCACTAGGGGCACCAGATGGATTTAATGATTTATGGGTTTTCCTCAAATAGTCTTGCTTTCCACCTCTCACTGTTTGACCAAACACTGATGGTCGAGGAGTAAGCTTACATTGTTTCTGCACACTTATCATGGATACCCATTACCCAAAAAAAGAAGAAAGACAGACTACAGATGCATTCATTTTTACAGCTTATACCCCCTGTTCTGGTGTCTTCACAAACAAAGGCTTTGTTGCCGCAATAACTTTAAAAACTGCAATTACAGCCAGTGAGCTGCCGTTTATGCAGCCGAACGTCAGAGCTATAATTGCCAGTCTGGCTTTAATGGAGCATTGTATAGGACTAGAGTGGATCCTTGAGCAAGCAGCATATAAGAGCAGAGAAAGGGAATAAAGGAAGAGGGCACATTCTGCCGAAGGGTTTGAGGACCTTTCATGCTCTTCAGCCCACTGGCGAGAGAAAGCGACCCGCATTCACCGAACCAGGCTGCAGTGTGGCTCATGAGGCGGACATTTACAATAGCATATTTGCTGAAACGCAAGAAATAATAGAAAGGATGCTGCTAAGAAATGACATTGAAGAAAAGTAGGGGGTAAAAACGTTTTTAACACATCAATCATGAAGACAAAAGAAACGTGTGCATCAAATAATGAGATTTAGACAACAAAGGAGTAGAAAGAGCAAACATGCAGCAGTATGAACAAGAGTGATCTTAGAGTGAAAGCATGTGGCAAGACTGCCAACTAGAGCTGAGGAGAGGAAGGTTACGGCTATGATGACTGGGCTGTACCGGTGTAAAAATTGAGGAGAGGCATTAATGAAGTACAGATGGAATGTAGGAACGCAGGCCAGTGATGGACCACCCTGAAATGAGGGATCAGATGGGGTCAGAAACCTGGCTTATACCTTGCTGAGAGGGTATGACTCCATTATGGTGCTGTTAATGCTGAGAACGCCCACAGTTTGGGTTCATTTCTGGTGGTTAAATGGATTATTAACAGTTTATTTCTGTCCCCCACACATTAAAGATGTGTTTTATTTATTAGGGTAATTAAAAGTGATAGACTGCTATATCACCAAGGCTGATCAAATGGCTGATATCAGGCCATTTTCTATCTATAACCAAGCTCTATTTGGCTAAAGATGGGAACTGTAATCCATTCATTTTCAGTGCTTTTTTCATTTTAAAGACACATCTAGGAAAGAAATATTCTACTGTATTATCAAAGGATGAGATACAATTTCTAACAATTTAAAGGGCAACTATTATGCCTCTTTTTACAATATGTAATGCAGTATAAGTCTCAGGTGTCCCCAGAATGTGTCTGAAGTTTCGGCTCAAAATACCCCCCAGATCATTACATCATTTTGAAAATGCCTATTTTGAGTGGACGCAGAAACTGTTTTCATGCATGTCTCTTTAAATGGAAATGAGCAACTTTTCCCCACTCCATTTTCTAGAATATGTTTGGGTTTTGTTTATCATATCTATCGTGCTCAAATCACGTTTTTTCAAGTCATATCAGTTTAAATGTCTGATAGACGGCATGTGAGTACTAAACTAAGTTCTCTTTCATTTCTTATTACGCTTTAACTGTCAAATACACACAAATTATAATAAGATCCCCTGCTTACATCACTAGGGGAGTGAAATCTGAATTACTGTGTTGCCCTTTTTCATGATTCTGGGTTGGTAGATGCACCAGGGACCCGAATATAGCACTTAAATATGGGAAAGGTCAGATTTTCATGATATGTCCCCTTTAAACACTATTGGAAATACCTATTTAGAGACTGCAATTCAACCCAACAACTATTTAATTCAATAACTACACATTGTATACTATATATTAAATACTAAAACAAAAACAAAATGTTGCACCATTTTTATCCATTTATTCATGAGTAAATGTTGCATGTCTTAAGCACAGCATTTAGGTAAATTGTATGCTTTGAGTGTTTGATTCACTGTAAGAACCAACTCATTAGAGCCGTTCACTTTGTCTTGGCTATTCTGATCATACAAGTGTTTTGATTCACTAAAATGAATCGTTTCAAAACAATTTTTCTAACGATATAAATAAGTTCTTAATTCCCAACCCATGTCTGGTGCCAAAAGTATTGAACTCCAAAATCTACAGACAGCATTAGAAACCGATAATATATATTATATAAAGATTTTTGGTTAAGGGAAAACATAAGCTCTACTTCAAATAAAATTTATAAGCCCATGAATGACCTTGATATTGCTAACGTCAACTTAATTGAGCTACCGGAACACAACTGGTCATTTCTGACAATTTATGTGTATTAACAATCTGCCTTGTACATGCTTGCTGCTTGGTTTGGTGTGGTTTATATGGAAATATTTGTACATTCCTGTATTATTTGCCAAAACAGCCCTTTACGAAAGCTAACAGAGCGTTTGTCATTGTCTGACCTTCTCGTTGGCGGTCCCAGGAGAGCTCCTGAACAGATGTTAACTGGCTACACTTCTGTCTGGGCCTCAGCTCTGGCCGAAAATAAAAGAAGTGGCTTTATGAAGGCCACCGAAGGCCCCTAAATGAAAGACAGCACAGTTAATCACCGTTTTGTTAGGTTTTGTTCTGTTCGTACCCTCGCCCATAAAGGGGAAGAAGAGGGTCCAATTACCCATGAAGTAAACACAGGAAAGCGCAGTGCTGGGGTACCAAGTCACCCGTCATTAATTCAGATGCCACAGTCTACGGTTAATGGCCGGTGCACAGATTCCGTCTCACCATTTGTTAACCTCTGAGCTGGCGTACTAAAGCACACTAGCACTTAAAAGAAGACGCTCTATATCTTCACAGAGTCGCAAATCAAGTAACTCTTTGGACAAATAATACTCTCCTCACATAAAGATCGCCGTAAAATCATTATGTGTGCCTGAAGACCAAAAACACAGAACAAGGGTTCTCAGTAGACAATGCAGGTAGTAAAACTGTCGGCACACACACACCAGCACAGCCCTCAGTGAGTGTTTAAAGCAGAAATCTATCTGAGGTTTATAGGCCCCTCTCCATGGCACATTTGCATATCTCTTCGGTGCCGTTTCACATGCCTCTGGTGTCGTATGGGTTTCGGGAGCTAGCTGGTGCTATCCTGTTCCATTTTAACTTCATGCAAATGGCAGTTGCGTGAGGAAGAATTGTGCTCCTTTCGTCCTCGACATGTTAAAAACGCAACCCAGAGGGCATGTGCTTCAGATGCAGGATGCTGGGTCGAACGCAAGCACTGCAGCAAAACGACTCCATTTGGTGCACTTGACAAACAGCTCCTGTGACTTCCAAAGGGAGAAATTAAACAACGTGGCTGCCCAAGACAGTAGTTATCAAACCCTCTCTGATTCACTATGTCAAAGTGGCATAAGCACATGGCTTCCAGCTAAAAGAAAAAAGGAGGATAAGAAAAGGAGGGGGTAGAAAGCGAGAAAAGGCATAGGGAAAAATGTGGGCCGTTTGGAGTGCTGTCTGCAGCACTTACATATTACGTTAATATTTTGCCGCGAATGATTTGTCTGTCTTTAAAAACAGAAAAACGAGCAAAACTACCATTCCTCCAAACATTTTTACCCACAGGCTGTGTGTGCCAAATGCATTTCGCCTCCATTTTTTAAAGATCAGTGATTGGGAATGCAGCGAACGGTGGAATATTAACTAGACTGGTGCATCATGGGATTTGTAGTTCTTTAAAAGCTCTAATCTTATTTTTCTCTTATTTATTGTCACCACTTAGAAAACTATTGAACTGCGCATAATTGCTTAAGTGTAAACACGGTATTCAAGGTGATGGATTCAAATCCAATATATTAAGATACAGTGAGAGCAGTTATACAATTCTCCGACGGTTTTATGAGCAGGCAGGCAGTCTCTAGTTTTTAATGGACCCACATAAACGCTTTTTGAAAAACAGAGAGGGAAAAAAATGAAAATAGACTCTCTAAATGAGATCGTTTGAGAAACATATGAGTATTCACATCTTCAATAAAGTCTTAACAGCAAGGCTCTGTAAAAATGCCATTTCTGATGGACAGGACCGTAAAAACACATAGAACAATGCAAAATGGAGTATGTAACCAGCGGATTAGGCCAACATGCTGCTGTCATTCAAAAATCAAATGTTTTGTCAAAAACACAGACAGTATTCAACATAAGTGGACCAAGAGTCAAGACAACAGCTGCAATAAATGTGCTGCTTTTGACTTTTAATAAATTATGTACTTGTATGTGTTTGTACGCCTATCTACAGTATCAATTCAAAATGGATATACTACATTTGCTCATCAGTTTCACAATATCTAAACGTGTGAGTTGTTTAATTCTTTTAATTAGTCTTCCCATTTACGCCATTATATTGTAAATTCAGACTGATTCACGAACGTGCAACACACGGACACAAAAGGCGGGGTTTATCACATGAACCTATCACAGCCGAACGTAAGAGGTCATATCCAATCATATTGCCGCCTCTCACGTGACTTTCCCCCATTTATTCTCAATTACCCCCAACAAGCCCACCGCACACTTTAGAGTGTCTTTTAAAACTCAATGGGCTCAGGGTAGGCAAGAGAGATGCAGACTATCGCTGTAACTTTACCTGTTGGAGTCACTGTTGGACAATGTTTCTTTTCTCTAAAAAAACAATTGATTTATACATTTTTAATGTTATATTTTGTAATATTTGTGTTGTTTTGTTTTTGCACTGCAATTTTTATTTCTCATCCAATATTTTGAGAAGACACTGCCTACCTTGCCTCTTTGGTGGAAATTGCCCCTGCTACAACCAATGTTGAAAAAAAAGTACCTTTATAGGTACAAACCAACCCCAACGTCTTTTGCCGTTGTCTGGCGTCTGTTGAAGTGTGAATTAGCATTTAAAATGACTACTTTGTACTTTATCTACTCCCTAAAAGACGCACATTATCACCTTAGAGTAGTACTATGTACCCTTAATGTGCTACTATAAACCTTTTAAGTTACAAAGATGCCCCAGTGACAAGCTGTACCCCCTAAAAGTACAATTATTGCTGAAAGTGCAGCTGTAAACAAAAAAAAAGCTATAGAAAAAAATATTAGTTGTAGAAAGACATCCTGCCTTTCGGTTAAAAAAAAAATCAATTTTCTTTTTGGCAGAACGTAGATTAGCTCCACTCCGCAGGGTTTTTTTTTTTTTTTTTTTTTTGAGATACGAATGAAATTCGTATAATGTTGATTTGATGTAATTCAAACAATCTTAACAGTTTGAGATTTTGGTCTTTCCTCTCTTAAGTGGAAAGCAGCTGTGCTTTATACCCATTAGCTAGAGAGAGAAAAGCTCCCTGGGGTGTAGCCAAGATGGCCGCAGAGTGATCTAACTTTGCTTCTGGTGATCGACAGACACTATAACGTCTGCTTGAGACGTTTATGTTCGCCTCTTAGCCCACAGCTCTCAGAACGGGCTTCCTCCGGCAATCCCGCAGGGAAAATGGAAGACATATCTGGTGCATCCTTGTATCAGCATTACCAAGTTCAAAGAGAAACCTCATAGTACCCATCAATTTAAAAAGAGTGAAAAGTGACCAACAGGGGGCGCCTCTTAGGATGAAGATCAGCGCTAGCTTGTTTACATTCACCTGTGACACGCTAATTAAAGGAAAGTGCGGCAAAGTAGTAGACACGCTGACACGAGCCACGTCGCTGAAGCGGGTTATATTTCAGAGGCGCACGCTCTAATCAGCAGGCACTGCCCTGAAGGAAGCGGCGCACAAACGTAGCCCAGGGCAGGCTGACATTTCCTGGCTGATGGAGGTTAGCACCTGCTAAATCAGCTCAGGTGACAGCACAGCGGCTTCGTTTCTAGATGCGAGCGCTGATGCCAAGCGCGCTGGATACATAGAGTAGATTAATACAGCCGTAAATCTAAGCCAGCATCCTAGAGGCTTCTGGGAAATGGAAAAGATGCACTTGATGCATAGACTACGCCAGAAAGGGGTCATGCTAAAACTATTTTCCATTTTGAGGCGGCTAGGTTTGTAAGAACACAAACTTGGCTTGCCGCACACCTGCGCTAGCTCGAATCCCACGCTTCTCCTGCCGAACATAAACATCAAGAGCTTAGCCCCCAGGCCCGTGGCGCAAGACGCGGCCCGTGCCAGGTTTCGCGTACCGCGCTGGCAGACGGCGCAAGTCTTGTGCGCAAGACGCTCGCATAACGTCGGGCACCTCGCTGGCGTGCGGCAGGGGTGAATCGAGCAGCCCCGGCACATGGCTCACCTCCCGATTTCGTTGGCAAGACCATGCGAAGCCATCTAGATCATGACAAACACAGCCATTAGCAGGCTGTTAGAAGTGGAGAAAAGACAAACCCACAGAGGCGAATGTACCTGTGGGGACGAGCACAAAGAACTGGACGCGGACTAAATCACTTTAAAGAGGTGGGAAAGAACAGGACGGCCAAATTCCAGCCGCTTCCTGGCATTGGAATGCGAGAAAGGCAATAAAAAGAAAAATAAAATAAACCAATGGCGTTCTTCTGGCCAAACGCTATACCTAGTGAGCATCTTGCTGTCAGTGTGCACACTGCAGTTAAGACGGCTTTCTCTGAACCTCCCTGCTCAGGCGTGAAAAAGCTCCATTTCAGAGTTCTGGCTGGCGGAGCCACAAATGCACACGCTCCTAATGCTCTCATTAGTGTAATTGAGCAAAAATGTCAGCATAGCTGCAGCTATTTCCATTTTCTTTTTTAAGTTGTGCAGAACTCATTTATAGGCGCAGGCTGGAACACAAATGATGAGAAGACTTTCAGAAGCGAGAGCATGTTTTTTTGCGAACGCATTTGTGTGAGACCTGTGTTCTTTGTTGAGCACTTTAAGAGGCAGATGCTTTTGCCATTAATACTTGTATTATTATCGTGCACGCTACAGCGCTAACAGACTCATCCGAACGCACGCGCGAGCAGAACAGAACAGAGAACTATTTGGATTGGATTAACAACCGTTATGATCTAGACCATATGGTATCTCTTTTTTGCCAATTACCCTTGATAGCTTTGCCTTTTGCACTATCATTCAATAGTGGTGCTGCAAGTTTATGGCTGCAAGTATCAGAAAGTAATGTGTAATGTTGGGTCAGCCATCTTGTTAATGTGACTTCCCTCAGCTCTTGTTCTGCCTAAAGGGAGAGCTATGAGACCATTACGGGCTTAGATATACACTTATACAGGACAACAGTAATTGAACAATCGCCCGTGACAAACTTACCGGCTACATTACATTAACAAAGCCACATTGACCCAGACACTTCACTATAAACACACTCCACTTCAACTCTATTCTCTTACATAAAGGGTATTGCTAACTACCTTAGGATGTGTGTCACAATTCAGTATATGCTACATTACTATTGTATTTGGATTATGAATGTTTCAGCTGAATTCAAAACCATTATGAACTATACTCTCTACTCTAATTAAACTAATGTAACATTTGTTACTCTAATGTAACAAATTCTAAAGTAAACTAACATAATATTCATCAGCTCAGTTTATGCAACGTGCATACCTAGATCGTGATGATGCTACAGTCATTAGCATCGTAAATCCTTGTTTTTTTTTATATTTAGATTTTTGTAAAAAAAAAAAAAAAAGTATATTTATAACACTACATTTCGCATTATATCAGCTTTGCATCAAATTACAAACTACTTAACACTAATGTGATGGTGTTTCTAATGCTGCGTCCATGGGAGGGATGGTAAATTTGACAATTTTCTCTCTTCTGACTGCCGTTATCAGTCGTTGTGAAGTTTTTCTTTTGCTACTTGAGCAAGTGGGAGTGCAAAACTACATATTTGTGGTACTCTCCTATTCACTGCTTTCGAAGTACAATGAATTCTGCTGCTGAGAAACCCAGAAATGTGAAAAATGTCAATATAATCTAAAATCTAAATTCTAATCTAATTCAAATTCAAAATTACATTCAATACCAAACAAACAAACAAACAAACAAACAAACAACAACAAACAAATAACTATTTGTTTTCATTGAATTCAAAAATATTTCTTTTTGTTTATTATAGGGACTCTATCCAGAATATTAAATTGGATCATCATTATCAATTCATTTTTTTAATTCGGATACTTAGATCTATAACAGAAATATCAATATCTATAATCTTAATATCAACAGAAATATTAATATCCCTCTAACTATATATTTAAACAATACGTAACTAATGTAATATAATGTAATTAATATAATATAAGTAATATAAAAATTCAACTTTAAATTCAATATCAAACAACTTTTTCACAGAATTCAAAAATATCTCTGATTATAGTCGAATATATCTAACAGAGTATTAAATTGGATTATCATTATCAATTTATTTTTATAACACATACTTAGCCCTATAACAGAAATATCAATATCTATAATATTAATATCAACAGAAATATCAATATCCATCTATGTGTAATATCCAATATGTATAAAATTATAATATAATATAATATAATATAATTCAACAATGAATTTAATATCAAGCAAATAACTGTCTTTACTAAATTCAAAAATATTTCTGATTATAGTATTAACCTATTACATACAGAACGATTATATTCATTACATTACATTACATATTAGAACTATTATAGTATTAATTATATCCTGCATTATATACAGAATATTATACTGAATTATCATAATCAATTTTTAACACATACTTAGCCCTATAACTGAAATATTAATATCTATAATATTAATATAAACAAATATCAATATCCATCTAACTATACATGTAAAATCCAATAATATAATATATAACATTAGAATTCAACATCAAACAAATGTCTTCACTTTATTCAACATTTGTGAATCTAGTATAATCTATTATAAACAGAACCATTTTATCTATTACACATTAAAACTAACATATTATATTATACTGAATTATCATCATCAATTAATTTAACACATACTTAGACCTATAACAAAAATATCAATATCTACAATATAAATATCAACAGAATATCCAACTATATATGTAAATATAATATATTCTCAAATATAAACCTCTTAAACATACAGAAATAAATAAATAAATGTAAAAAATGTCAGTAGATTCAATTGAATTTCTAGGGCATTAGAAATTTGGATAGTATTTTTGCCGTGAGACTCAAAAATAAATTTCTGACCTAAATGAAATGATAAATTTCCTTTCATTATCCTTTCATTCTGCATTATTAGGAGATTTGACGCTCTACAGAAGGATTCTGTCCTGCTTGCCCTTCTTCTGGAGCCGCGTGGGGTGGGGGAACGCTGACGTTGCGGGTAAGATTAGGCCCTCTCCTCTGGGCTGTCGGGGTGTCCTGTCTGCCAGAAGAGGTCAGGCATTGTGCTGGAGTAAGCTACTGCAGGATTACACTCCCAGAGCTGATTCCTGAGGATAGAACGGCCCCGGGGCCCCACAGCAGGGACTAGAACTTCACACACACACCTGAAACGCGACACACGCTCGCCTCGTTCGGTACACACTTTAATTAGCTAGAAAAGTTGAAATACCCATGAGCGAGCACACATGGGGAGTTAAGAGACTGCCGGAATGAAGGAGAGGAAAAGGGATGGGAGTCGGGATCAAAGGAGAGGAGGAGGAGGAGATGCAGAGCGAAACGAGGAGAGAATGCAATGGTGTTGATCAAACAGGAAGGTTGGCTTGAGGAAATCTGTGCCCGCGCGTGTGTGATGACAGCTGTCGAGTGTGAATGGGCCAAAGGAGAGACCAGGATGAGGCTCCCATGGCAACCAACAACCTGATTGTCATGGGAACCGTTCAATTCGCCGCTAGAAGCTCCTATAAAACTTCCACCTTTGGCTGCTCGTCACATAAACACATTTACACACATATAAACAAGCATTAGCCCAACAGCTCTTTAGCGGATAATGGCCCCTTCACACACGACGGCACCTTTCAGAAAGGCATAATGTCTCAATTCTTCTCAAAACGAGGAGGAATCGCCACAGGTTTTCACACTCAACCGCTGAAGGAGGTGAATAAAACTCCTAACCACAATAACACGGCTCGATATCATTGATTAAAAGATTACGCTTGCGCCGCATGAGCGCGAGCCACTGGAAAAGAGAAAGACAGCGAGATGAGCGGACGGAAATGGCGAGGGGCGTTACGTCAACGCGGCTGTGCTGTTTAATTCCCTCAGCAATTACGACAATTATCACTCTGTTCTGTCACTCCATCTGAGGCTCGAGCTAAAGACCGTCTTGGAAAAAGTCAAAGAGGAGTGAGGGACGAAGAACAATAAAGCTGCTATGAATGCGAGTGTGCGTTTGTGACCCGACTCGGTAAAGTCATGTCATAAAGCAGCCGAGAACAGCGGGCACGCAACATGCACTGAATCAGTTTAGCAGCCTTATAAAACACAAGCGCACAAACACGTATGACCAGCTAGAAGGCCATGGGTCGAGGGCAGGGGTGTGAATGAAGACTAACTGAATCTCTTTCCATCTCAAGGCCACTTCACTTCAGGAAGCTGCTCAAAGCTGGAGCTCTGAAAGGGGTCACGGCAAAAAAAAGGCTATGTTACAAAACCTGGTGGGCTACCCACCTAGATAGCATTTCTGAGATTTTTGAGCATATTTGCAAGTATGAACTATAACTACATGTAATATTTTAGAGCAGAACATGGACTACCTTTCGAAAGCGTGGGCTTGTACTTTTTTTATTTGTATTTTTATTAACACTTTTATTCAGTAAAGATACATGAATTTTACCTAAAGTGACAGTAAATCCTTTCATAATGTCACAAAATACTTAAAAGCTTTTCATTAAAGAGTGCTGGAAAATCACAAATCATGGCTTTCTTAACATTATGATATCAAATCAGCATATTAGAATGATTTCTGAAGGATCATTTAACACTAAAGACTGGGGAAATGGCAGCTAAAACTTTGAAATCATTATTTGTAACTAATAATTTATCAATATTACAGTGTTTACTGTATTTTTTTGATCAAATAAAAGCTCTGGTCAGCATAAGAGACTTTCAATCAATCAATAAATCAATCAACAATCGGCGAGACTTCAGTCTAATAGCCGCTATAGGGAAATAAGGAGAACAACAACAACGTGCAGTAAATGGGAAAACTGTTTGCACTTTGAGCTAGTATGCTCATAATTATAATAATTAAGGATGCAGGATATTGGATTTTTGCCGATATGTCGTTATTTTTCAACTCATTTTGGCCGATACCAATGCATTTCCTTTTGTTAAGAAAACAAAACCAAGTTTCTCCTGCGCGAAACTTATATGCAAATCATAAACATTTTAACAAGAACTTATTTGTTAGAATTAAATAAACAATAATCAAGTTCTTTTATAATGACAGTGCACTGAAGCTTTGAAAATAACTAGAAATAAACTATATCTACATATATGAATTTTTGATTTATTTTTTTTAGAAGAAGAATGCAGTGGCAACCTTATTTTATTTTTACATTTAACATTTGTAGATTGTCTAATTATGAAAATATTTTAGAGCTGAAAATCTTTTAGAGCTCATAATTTGTTTAAAAAAAAAAGTAACATTACACAATGAATAAATCGGTATAAATATATATATATAAATATATATATATTTTTATATATATCTGTAAGTGTTTTTTTTTTTTAAATTCATGTAAGCTATATCTTCTGACCTTTAAATCAAAACATTCTTATGATTTTATAACATAAATTACTGCTTTATTTAATCACAGTCTTAAAGGTTCATGAAACCCCAGACTACTTTTTTCGGAGATTTTATCACGGGTGTTAGTGTTGACATCATAAAAGACAATGTTAATATCTGTTTATTTTAATTGTTGGAGAAAACTGGTTAATTTAGAATTTTTTAGCGCTATTTTCATCTTCCAGGTTTAAAATCTACACTGACACAAAACCAGTCTTAAGTAGCATGGGTATATTTGTAGCAATAGCCAACATCACGTTGTATGGGTCTAAATGGTTGTTTTTTCCTTTTATGCCAAAAACGGCTGAAGAAAGAGAGACATGAACATCTTGGATGAGATAATAGCGTGCATCCCTAACGATAACACATTAAAATAATATGGTAAGACACAATTTGTAATATCAACCAGCAAAATAAGCTGTTTTGTAAAGCTAAAAATGACAGGACGTGGATGAGAGCCAAAGCCAGACCTGTAAATTTTACAACGCCCACTCTTAAGGGAAAAAAAAAAGGTGGATATTCACCACAGAAATGCTACATTTTTATATTACTTTCACAATATTATTTCATTTACATCACTCTTCCATGTCTTTTTAGACACAAAAAGCTGTTTTAAAATTCTATGTTGACCAAGAGCATGGGAACCTTGTATGAAACGAATGAATTGCCATATAAATAAAACAAAAAGCCCTTATTGGGTGAAATGAGCCCTGAGACAGGAAGTTTAAGGGGAAATGGTATTTAGGTCACGGTGACATTACTGGGGTAAAGAGAGACAAGCAATGAAAAACGGATCACAATGAACGGTGTACCCATGGCCTGTTTAATAAAAAAAGACAAAGGGTGTGTGCGTGTATGCCAGTATATGGAGTGGGGTTCTCTTGGAAGGGCATTTCCTCTGTTTGGAAGGACACAGAGGGATTTGACTGCTGGCACCTGGAAACGCTAAAGGAGAAAAGAGGACAGATCTACACACAGTCACTGGAGTTTTACTGAACGCTGATGAAGACTGTAACAGTGAATTATACAAATAGTAATCTTTAGAGTCTGCATATTTAAATAGCGTATAGGGATGAGTAAGTAATGCAATGCTTGGTTACTGTTTTTGGCAGTGCATCATTTCTAAAAACTTGCCAATAGCTAAAGTGGTAATTTAATGCCACTTAAAGGGATAATTCATTGAAAAAGTCATTCTTTTCTCACCCTGGTGCTTTAATACTGTATTCCACTCTTTCTTTTGCAAACCACTAAACTAGAAATTAACAATGGCAGTGAACCAGTGTAGATATTTTTTAAAATCTCTAATTTTGCGGTCAGAAAAAAAAAAAGATGCATCAGTATCAGAAAAACACCAAGGTGCATAAACAATGACTGAACTTTGATTTTTGAAATTACAAATTGGAGAGTAAAATTGATTTGTGAATGCAGTTTCATATTGAGCAAAGACAGTACTCTGCACTACAAAGAAAGAAAGAAAGACATTCTACATGGGGAAAAAAATGATGCAAAAACTATTTTCAATCAGAAACTGCTAGTAAATTTTACAATTGATTACACACACTGCCGTCCAAAAGTTTGGAAACACCCCTGGCAAAGTGTGGTTTTGGACGATATCAGCATAAATGCTTATCATTTTTTGGTGCAAATACATTAAAGTAACTTGACATTATCATTGAAGACCAGCAATAGTAATTTTCATTTTGATGACATAATAATGCCAATATATACATGTCAAAGTCAGACATGCCCCTTTGCCAGCTGTGATGCCTGGTTACTGGTTTAAACTTGGCCCAGCTTCAACAACTGATTGCCAATTAAGTTTAGAATACAATGAATTTAGGCCCAGATCATGCAGAACTGTAATAGCTGCTAATGGTGGATATTTTGATGAATCGAAAATTTAAGTTTTTTCTATCTACAAACTGTTTATGTAATATATGTTTTCGTAGTATGTGTTGTCCCTTATCAGTGCAAAATTATCACAAATTAAAAAGGATTCATGCCAATATTGCCCAAAACTCCACTTTCTAGGGCGTTTCCAAACTTTTGGAGGGCAGTGTAGAAACAGCAAGCAAAAAGTTCATTTTTAAAGTACAAAGACTGTTTTAAAAACTTGAAGCGGCCATATTATGCGATTTTTAAGGTTTCTATTATTATTTTGGAAGTGTTCTACAACAGGTTTACATGCATTTAGGGTCAAACAACGCTTTTGTTTTCTCAAAATATGCATTTAACGTCACCTTATTAGACAGCGATTCTCAAACGATTCATTTGAAGCAGCTCAAAGATTCAGTCTCGTCAAACCCCTCCTTTCCGTTAGCCTACTCTGTTCTGATTGGTCAGATGGTCCAGTCCATTGTGACTGGTCTACTGAGTACACCACATGTCAGAAACGATACACCCATGCCATAGTTCCCTATTTTTAATGCTTGATAGAAATATAAACATCTATTATTTATCATTCATACAGGTTGTGATTCAGTGGAGCCAGCTTGTCCAAATAATCTGGGTACTGAGCCATCTTTCAAGAGCAAATTTTGTAAATCCCAAATTGAACTCTTCAAATCAGAAAGGCAGTCGTCAATAAAATTACGTGTTTGAGGGCAGGTCAAGTTGTCCGCGGTCAAACAACGTAAAACATAGGTGTGAATTATGCAAATGTGAGTGTGATTCAAACTACTAATGACTCGTTCAGGCTGTTCAGAGTCGATTTTTTCTTTCTTTTATTTGTCATGCACTTTAGGCTTTAGAACTTTGCAAATCATTTGCATTCACATACAGCTACGTTACACACTTCATGAAAGGCAATATTTGACACGGCATAATAGGTGCACTAAAAAAATAAAACTACATCATAGATCAATTTCTAAACTCTTTCAGCAAATATACACTAAAAAAAGCGACCGCTTTCATCCAAAGGCAGGTAGAGATCTCGTGAAGGAGGACCACGCTACATCGAGTTCTATGCCGTTCTGCATCTTCGTCCAGCACACACACAACGGTGAGTGTTTCTTTTGCAACAGGGGCCTCTGCGAAAGCCACCAGTGTCTCATTTGCACGGCCAGCAGCCTTAGGACACAGCTCCCTCCATGGAAGGGGTAATGACAGCATTTTAATTTGCTTCTATTTTAGCAGGAAAAAATAGCTGGGAGGCTAATTGTGTGCACAGTGCGTTGAGTTTAGGCTCAGTGGAGGTCTGCGTGCCCTCTGCAGGAAACATTCACCTCATCTCACACTCACATGAGCACTGCCATGAAACTACATTTCCGGATCATGGCGTTTATAAATGCAGGTACATGAGAAGAGATGTTTTTCAATATACAGTCATAATTGTCATCAAGCAAGTATCCCAAATGCATAACATTAATCTGCATTTTCCCACACAGACACCATATATGGGCAGAAAGCTGTGTATATCCATAGATATATACATTTAATATTTAGGTACATTTGTGGTATTGTTTAACACTACTGTAACATCACAAAGAAATACATGCACATATATACAAAATTAAACATGTATATATGATCGCTGCAAAGCAGTGTTATTATTAAGTTAATCTAAAACTAATACTAATTCATTAAGTAGTCAATAATAAAGGGGAAAAATAAACTACAGAAAAAGGTACAATAAAATCCTTCTAAGGTTACCTTAAATACAGTGAAAATAATACATTTATTTATTTATTTATTTGTAAAAAATGGTCAAATGTGTGCTTTTCGAAATTAAAAAAAAAACAAAAAACTATGAACTAACAAAATTTATAGTAACACAACATACAATTATGTTTGTGTTTTATTAAATCAAATCAGATCATTTTTGTTAACGAAAAGAGCTAAAATGATATTTAAGAATATTTGATCGAAAATGATGATTTTACTCAGTGAAAATAATGATTTCATTCAACTACAAGAGCTAAAATGATAAATATTTATTACTTAGTAAAAAAGAAAAAAAAAACTACAGAAAAAGATTGAATATTAAAATATTATTTTATATATATGTACACACATACATATACATACATATTTATATATACATATATATATATATATATATATATATATACACACACACACACACACACATATACATATAGTAATTTACTTATTTACTTTAAGAAAATTTACAAATTTAAGAAAAATATATGAAGTATTCAAATATTACAAAAAGAGTAAAGTAGTAAATATAAACTAAAGCTAAATATAAAGATATTAAACATAATACTAAATAATACTAATAAACGCAAAAAAAAGCACATAAGTTACTGAAAGTTAACCTAAATAAATGACAATGGAAAATATAAAAATAAAAGCCAATTCAAAATATTAGTTCTATAACAGTATAGAAGTATTAAAACAACACTGCCACAAATTACAACAAAACCCGTGCTATTTAGAGAACACCCGATAATTAGAAAAAGGAAAACGCAAAAATAATCAGCTAAGCACAAAGAAAAAGTGAGAAATGGTGAGCAAGACTATAAGCTTTATTATTAGAGTCCTCAATTTAAAAGACGACAAAATGTCACCCTCACAAGGGGGTCAGAAAGAGAGAGAGACTTTCACACAGCAGAGAGCCAAGAGTGAACACATTTCTTCCTTTCAGTCTCTCTTTCTCTCCATCCAGTCACTTAGCAACAAACTAGCGACTTGAAAAACCCTGCAAGCTCCTCGTACAGTGAACACTGAGCCAGTGCATGAACAGACAAACAAAAGCAAGAAAAAGAAATAAGCGAGAGAGGGTGGAGGAAAAGGGGGCAAAGGACAAGTGAACAAAACGGGTACTTAAAAATGCCGAGTTCATTCACACCAGGGAAGACATCTGCCTAAAACTCACAGACTGTGGAATTGAGACGGAGTTACAGAGAGATGAGGTAAAAGGAAAACATGAGGGAGGGAAACAAAAAGATTCACTGAATAAAAGCTCATAAAAGCTTTCTCTCAAATAAAATAAGACGGGGGGAGTTGAACTGAAAGATTGGCAGAGAGCTGAAGAAACGACTACAGATTGAAGCAGATATCAGCCTGAACTGCAGAGAGCATGCTGGGATCCACATATTCACTCGTACAAACAGTAAGATAAAAACCATCAATAAACTGCACTCTGTTCTGCTACCGTCCCTTGATTCAGCTTCAGATATCCTTGATATGAGTTTCAAAGAAATGAAATACTGAGGTGCACTATAGAAAACCTTTTGTCTTAAAAGGATGCGAGTCATATGAAATGCATTTATGGTATTTTCATGCCACATTTTTTGTACAGTTGGAGCTTGACAGCATAAATCTATTCTTAGGGTAACATTTTTGAACATGAATGCATGAATGTGAACAAAAAAACCTAAAACACTTTGACCCCCAGGGGCCCCTTGGAAACGTTTGGAGAAAAAGCTTTAAAATAAATAAATAAATAAATAAATAAATGCCAAAATTATATTATTGTAATTATAATTATATTATTATATAATTATAATAAATATAAACAAATTAATACAAAAAAATGTTTGAATAAGAATGAAAAAAATAAATTAGCCAAAAAATAAATTAGTTAAAATGAAAACAAAAAAATAAATACAAATTATATTAAAATGAATTATAACATTTTGATTAAAAAATAAATAAATAGAAAAAAGTACATACTGTACTTTTAAAATACTTAATTGTTTTAGAAAAATAATAATAATGTAATTTAATAAAAACAAAATATTTTCCATTTAACACTTTAGACTTGCTTCTAACTTAGAATTTTTGTGTAAATTGAGTATTTATACAAGAAACTATATAAATGTCTTTTACATTTTAGAATAGGGGTCCCTCACACAATGATGAACATATTTAGGGGTCCGTAGCATCTAAAAGATTAAAACCCCTGACATAATGAATAATAATAAGGCAACTTAAGTTACCTTAACATATACAGTGAAATTTAGACAATTTATATTACATTTTTTGTAAAATATGGTCAATTATGTATTTTTGGAAATTAAAAAAAAAAACTATTTAAAATTACCATAATATTTATAGTGATACCACAGTGTTTTTGTTTTATGATGTTTGTATTTCTTAATTTGCTATCAATAAATGTACATTAGAATGTTTTGTGCTACATTGTGTTATTTATTTAATATTTATTGCAATACTTTAGTGTCACTTGATATTCTAATGGTGTTTTGTCTTCGTTTGACCCATGTGAACCACCTGTATTATTATGGTGGTTATTTTCAGTCAAGTTAAAGTCATTTCTAAGGTTACTTTAGGGTATACATACAGTAGTCAACATTTGAAGTGGATCAAAACCTTTCATCAAAGTTGTCCTAAAGCCAAAACAGTACCCGTTCTTGTCTTAGGACAACTTTGTTGAACTTTTTTGATCCACTTCAAATGTTGACTACTGTAGTACATAGTAGCAGAGTTTGGCAGTTCAAGTAGATTTTTATATTAACTTTTCACAGTGAAGTCATAAAATATACAGGCACCAAATGCAATCTCATAATTCTACACTGTAAAGAAAAAAAAACTTGTTTCAACTTAAAGTGTTTGTGCCGCCTTAAAATTGTAAATTTACTCAACTCAAATATCCATGTTTTCATGTAGTACAACTTAACATTTCATGTTGACTAAACTTAACATTTTAAGGCAGCACCAACACTTTATATCAATATTTTACAGTCATACAAGTCATAAAATATACAGGCAGCAAATGCAATCTCATAATTCCATACTGTAAAAAAAACCCAACAAAGTTATTTCAACTTAAAGTGTTCGTGCCGCCTTAAAATTTTAAATTTACTCAACTCAAATATCCACATTTTCGTGTAGTACTTAACATTTCATGTTGACTAAACTTAATTTTAAGGCAGCACAAACACTTTAAGTTGAAACAACTTTTTAAAAATGTATTTATATTTTTTTTTTTTAAATTAAATAATTAATATAATTAAATTTTTATATTTTTATAGTGCAGGACCCCAAAACATTTTATTTTCTACTGTAAGCTAATTTTGTCTATAATAAACTTCTACCATTATAGTTAATTTTTAGTTAACCCAAAACTAAATACAAACTACTATATTCACTTAAGAATGTAAACCAAGCGGGTTCAGAATGACATGAGGTTGAATAAATGACAAAAAAAGTATAATTTTTGGCTTAACTGATGTGCAGAAAGAGCTAAGATAGAAACTGTTTTCAGTCATAGCCAGGCTACAAGGAAAGATGATCAGTGATCTTTACATACAGAATAAGATACAGATAAAGAGAGGAAGAAATACTTCAGAGGACTGGATCATTACTCAGCTCTTGTAATCGTCGAACAACAGAAACAACTGCAGCGCTTCAACATTACTAATGATACTGTGATATCAGACCAGCGAGTTCAGAGACCTTTTAATATCGGCTTTCAGATTCAATTTTTACCTCATTTAAAATCCGGCTCAACCCTAAAATCTTGCACAGAGCTGAAATCACTTGCACTTATTAAACTAAAAATAATGTGCCCTTACAAAAGAATTCGTCAGACCTTGACTGAAAAAGCAACTGGAGAAAAGATGAGAATCATACAGTGGAACCAAATGTATAAGTACGGAGACAAATCTCATTCTTAAGAGCTCCGTTCCAACACATTAATACTTAAAAATCACGACAGCAGGACAAACATAGCCAAAATCCGAAAATCCCACGAGGGCCGTACTTCAAATATGTACGAACAGCCGCATTTGGTTGAAACAAGAGGCCACTGGCAGAGTTTATGACATGTGATACAGTTTGAGCATGTGTGTGGTGAGGAGAAATCTCTAATGTGACTCTACCACAGCAGCTCTCCCAGAGGAGCTCAGCCGCCCAGAGTGTGTCCTGCCTGTCAAACACACCATTAATTATTCAGCGAGAGAGAGGGAGAGATTGTGGGCTACGCTGATCAGCAACACAGAACAAATTAGAGAGAGCGAGAGAGATGTAGAGATGGAAATAGAGATAATCTTAAGTAATGATGTTGGGATGTGCGGCTTATGTAATAGCAGAACTCCATGGTGCTGCTCGCCCGTGCACAACTCGCCAACACGATGTGGGTTGTATGGGTGGTTGCCAGAGTGTTGTTGCTTACAGGCATAAGTCAAAGGGGCCACATCAAAGCCTCTATAGTATTTTGTGTAGAGTTGCACCAGCCGTTTGTTAAACCGTAATTAAATTTGAATGTAAAGTTGTAAAACTGGTCTACAGTAATTAATATAGTACAATATAGTATAATTATAATAATAACCAACAAATATAGCTATATAAACAGGGTTCAATCGTTTAAAGATCTTTGAGCAATTAGACAACTCCAATAGAAAAAAAACTAATAAAATTAAATGATTTATGAGTTTAAACAGTAGGTGGCGCTGTTCTTAAACTAATGTGGCGTGGTTACCTAGGGGTGACGATGACATACACATAGTTTGGTTTGAATATGCTAAAGAATTGCAGAAAAACAGCCTTGGGTCTATTTTGCCATTTTCATATCTCCTTACCACCAGGTGGCACTGTGCTAAAACTGTGCAGGTAATCTTAGACAAACTCCAAGTTTGGTCTGAACACGATAAAACGTTGAGGAGCTATAGCCTCATGTCCACATTAGCGAGCTCTTCGTCAAATTCATTCGTGCGTTATTCAGTCAACTTCGGTAAAAAGTCGAACGAACCATTTTGGACATAAGGTTCAATATTTAATGAACCGTTTGATTGACAGCAGTAGTTCTAGAGGCAAAGTTGTTCATAATGAGGAGATCTAACATATGATATGAATATTATGTATGTGTATGCATGAAACGTGTGATCTACAAGGAATAAAACGTGATAACGCCACCTAGTGGCCAATTTCTTTCAAAATTCTCACAGACCTCTTGGTTCATGCCGCAAACGGGCCCACTGAGTTAAACTGGTTAATCTGTTAACCTCGTCTAATAGTTGCTCATAGTTGACTGGCTGATAACAGCCATGTTTTTCAAGATTTCAAGAAGTTTATTCAAGTCAATCAGACTAACAGGTGCATAATTATGGCTGTTTTTTGTGTTTTCCCTGTTAAATCGGCACAAGTGGCCAATTCAAGAGATATAGACGTTTTAGGAAAAGCTGTTCTGCCCCTTAAGAACGTTTTGAAAGTTCAACTTTTTTTTGATAATTATTGATATTCAATCTCCAGAGAATCTTTTCAGACTGCTTTGGTTCCGACTGGGTGAAAATTCTTGGAAGAGTTCGCAAAAGTAAGTTTTTCAAAAAATCCAAAATACCAGAAAACTTCAGTGATGATGAGGGTGACTATTAAATTATAGGAGTTGTGAGCAATTTCGTACTTTTGATCTCTGTAGCGCCACCATCAGGCTGACTAGGGAAAGCCTTGGTGACACTGTAGACTACTACCATCCCTTGGAGCTGTAAGTCTCTATGACTTACGGCTTGGTTTTAGATGTGGAATACTGATCCTTGGCCATTCTAACAATTGCAATGGGGTGGAATGATAAATTGATTCATGGATCGATTCTGTGATTTTCCGAAAACTACGCAATTCTTTCTTGAATCGATTCTAAGCTTAGTTTTTAACAGAAGACGGCACTGCGTGCTTTAGAGACAGCCGTACTCCGCTTGCTTCCAGTTCATTACACACACCACTTGAACTTAAATGAATCATTCATAAAGTTCAAAAGGGTTGAAGCCAATTACAAGAGTGTTCACACAGGGCTGTGTTTACATTAATCTCACGTCGTAAAAGCATAAAAGCTGAGGTGGAAGTACACTTAACCACTTAAATTACTAAGTTAAATACTCAAGCGTTCTTTGTGAGCGCCATCGGCTCTTATAAACTAAGCTCAAAGTCAATTTCAAGGAAAATCGAAATGCATTTGGAAAAAAAAAAAAAACAAAATAAAATAATAAAATATCACAGAATTGCTCCACGAATCGTTACCGTTTCAACACTACGCAGTTGAACCCCTAACAACACTGACTCCATTTACTCCACAGCTGTGTCAAGTTTTGACTGGTGCAACCAGGTAATACCACTTGGGTTTTTATGAGCATGGGACAACTAAGTTTGAGCAAGCAGCTGTTAGTTGACATAGAAGGTGAATCCCATAGAGATGCATATAATAACCAGACAAAAATCACTAAAGTTGTAAAGATAGTAAGCCAACTCACAGACCGTGTGTATGAGCAAGACTAAATACACTGAGACGCACTCAGACTGAGACACTACGGGGGTGTATGTGTGTAAGACGTAGCGGTTTTGAACAAAAAGGTCATTTGTTGAGTTTGGACGATCTGTGAGAGGCAGCTGGGGTGGCACGCATGAGGATGAGTCATGACTGTGTCCGAGCAGCTCTCTCTCTCCAAGCTGCCACGCTTGAGTTTCTGCATGTGCTGCCATCAACAGTCCTCTTTCCCATCACTTTACTGCATGAATGCACACACACACCCGCCTCTGCCCTCTCCACTAAAGCTAGAGATGGACAGGAAGAGAAAGAAATAAACAATCTATTATCACCTATCAAGTTTAACAAAGAAGTGCATCTGTCTATAGACATTTATATGAGAGTGTGTTCTGCAGTACACTCATAAACACTCTGCATATGCAGCACCGTCCTAAGTCTCTGATTGGCCGAGAAGTTTTTTTAGTGCCCAACCTCCCCATTTTTTTTTTTTGTTTAAAAACAGATAGCAATACAATAAAACACATTTTAGTCAGTAGAGGACATTTAGACTAACAGACTATAGGTCTGAAGGGAACAAAATTGTCTGAACCTGGCACCCAAATGAGACCCTGTGGCCCAACCAAAATTTAAGACTCTTCTGTTTAAGAGCAGACAGTGGTGCATGGTTTTAAACAGCTGACTTATAAATAAAAGTGTGTGCAAAACAAGTTTTATTATTAATAATAATAATTTTTAGTAAGATCAGTGTGATCATTACAAATCTGAGCACAGCACATATCTTATGCCACAATATGAATAGTTTTATATTACGGGTTTAACGGGTAATTATTTCTGGGTAATTCATTGAAAATTGAAAATTAAATTGAATTTCATTTCTCTTTTTATAGAGGAACTAGATGGATACAAACCAAAGGGTAAGACTATTCATTACCAAATAAAATAAATAAAACACTACAATTAATATGTGACTCTGGACCACAAAACTAGTCTTAAGTAGCACTGGTATATTTGTAGCAATAACCAGCATCACGTTGTATGGGTCTAAATGGTTGATTTTTCTTTTTATGTCAAAAATCATTAGGATATTAAGTAAAGATCATGTTCCATGAAGATATTTTGTAAATTTCCTACAGTAAATATATCAAAATGTAATTTTTGATTAGTAATATGCATTGCTAAGAACTTCATTTAGAAAACTTTAAAGGTGATTTTCTCAATATTTTGATTTTTTTGCAACCTCAGATTCCAGATTTTCAAATAGTTGCATCTCAGCCAAACATCGTCCTACACATCGATGGAAATCCTGTTTATTCAGCTTTCCTATGTATAATCAATTTCAAAAAATTAACACTTACGACTGGTTATGTGGTCCAGGGTCACTTATTATATAATATACACATATATTCTGGGTCAGGGATCTTAGGTCAAGTAGTAAGATACCCTCATTTGCCAACTTTAAAAGATTAAAACTGACAATTTTGATTCATTTCTATATTAATTTGACTATGTCAAAGCACAAACACTCGCAGACGCTTTCGTTCTTTCTGTAGCAGCTTGCTATGTGTGCTTTAGGAAATCCAAAGCCTACAGTCTTAATTCCACTTGGTAAAAACCTCAAAAGCAGGAGGTGTGTGTGGAAGAAACATGCAGCCTCTCATGCCAGTTTAATTATGTGCTTCAGATCATGAGAGATTAGAGCCAGATTGAGAGAGGAACAAGTTTTAGGATACAGCTTGAAGTGGGCAATACAAACACAACAGCCTTTCCCAGCACACACAAATGCATGTATGGAAAACGGGACCAAAAAAAAAAGTAGGAAAAACAAAAAGCACTGATGTTCTACACACAAGCCTGAAATATTGTGCAGATTAATTTGTTTTGTTATTTGGATACAAGGTTGATTCGTTAAATCACTTGGCATCCAAGTATTCAAATGAAGCATCCGTTTTTGTTTTGTTTTTTTATTTCAAACAATGATGAAATTTGGCACTCTCATTTTGATGAGAACATCTGTTTTATGTTGATTGCATTGATGTTTTTCCCGCATTTGGCCAATAAATTTCAAATACTTTATATTAGCATGTAATACTTTTTCCCCTGGGTTTCACAGACAAGGTTTAAGCCTAGTCCCAGACTAAAATGCATGTCTAAGCTGTTTCAAAAGAAAGAAACTGACTGATCTAAAATATGTCACTGCCTTTGTTTTGTCTCAAGATGCACACTAGTTTCTAAGGCATGTTTTTAAAGTTACTTTAATGTCCTATTTGAACTATGGCCTAATCCTGGCCTACTCTAAGCTCTGTCTGTAAAACCAGGCCTAAATTTTTGTTCAACGTTCTTTTTAATATTATATATTTGTAAAAGACAATAAATATGATACAAAACTTAAAATACTTTTGAAAAACAGAAAATATATATTCACCACATAAATTTGAAACTACAAACATTTATATTCGCTTTAGAAAATGTTTTTGAAATTTAGAAACCTGTGATGGAAGGTAAATTTGTCTGTACATATTGTATTTTAAAAATAATAGTACATTGTAAACTATTAGGGTTCACTGTGGAAATTGTTCTTTTGATGGCAAAACGCTTCAATATAACCTTTAATATAAACAATATATAAATATAAAATTTACTTTTTTCTTTTTTTTTTTTTTTTTTTTTTTTTTAAAGCAACAGTTACGGCCGGACAGTCGCACCACATGATATTTTGACACATTGAATAACAGAAAAATTACAAATAATTAATCTTTTTTGAAAAGTTAAAGTGGGTCCATACATAGGAGAGATACTTCATATATATATATATATATATATATATATATATATATATATATATATATATATATATATATATATATATATATATATATATATATATATATATATATATATATATATATATATATATGCCAACTTTTTAATGCATTTAAACTAATTTTTTACTGGAAAAATGCAATTGGACAGAAAATTTAGACGTCACGTCATTGGCCCATTTATATAGCTTAGGAACTACCATAAATGTATATATACACTGTATATTTTTAAATAATTATTTTTGGCCTTTATTAGGATAAGACAGAATAGGACCAGAAAAGGTCCGCAATCCGGGACTCGAACTCGGGATGCCCAAATGTCAGCCCGTCGCCTATGAGGCTAATGTTTATATTTATTGCATGTTTAATTACTCTACTACAAAAGAGTAAAGTTTCTAGCTTATAAAATATTAAATTAAATTCACTATAGAAAAAGATTCAATTCCTTTTTTCACGAGCATGGAAACCTGCGATCTTAAAAGCACACAAATGTATGACTTGCAGTCCATGAGGATGGACTGATACTCGTATATACAAACGACGCTTCACACTTTTTGAGTGGATCACGGCCCACTCTTTTTCTCAAGAATGTCCGTTTCCCATAACAGGCGAGGCTTTGTTTCGCTGTGGGCGATGGAGGTCATTAGAACTCCATCTTTTTTATTTTCCCTGCTTCCTGTCGCTTTTGTAATTCTCAGCAGTAGGCTCCTGTGTCCAGTCTCTCTGTGAAGTGCAGGTTAAAGTAAGGCTGTTAAAAAAGCTCCTCTCATTAGGCCCGACTGCACCGCCAACCTCATTCACACAACATTAATGGAAACAGCACCCGCACAGCGTCAAGCACCCCTGAGGACAAGGTAAGAATAGTGTGCAATCGTGTGATTTCCACATAAAATGTCTGAACCATCACATCTGCGGTTCCTCAATTTGGTCATGTAATTTCTGTGACCATTATTCATAGAGTAACTGAAATATCCAGCCATTCTCTGAACAGAAGATGGAAAAAGACGAGTTGGCTTCTAACGGGTGTTTGAGTATCTGAAGTGAAGTAAGACAGCAGTAAAGAGACAGACCAAGAAGAAAACGGGCAGATAGTTGTCACAAAATGACCGGTGAGACCAAACATCACAGACGCTGTCATGTCAACAACAGAAATGGAAAGTCTAGAAACAGCTTGTGAAGACTAAAGCAACAGAACAAGCTGTAAATGACAGGAGCCTTACCTCTCTCTGAAGAACCAGCTCTTTGGTGAAGATTGTGGCTTCCTCGCTGTATGGCTCTGCCACCTGCATCCCACCCGGCATGTTTCGAGACCCTCGGGGACACTCGATACCTGCACACACAAACGTAGAGAGGGTGAACCTTAAGCATAAAAGAACAGGCCTTGGCTGTGCTTACAATTTAATTGATAATGTAATTCTGCACTGAATGAACCATAACAGAAAATGCACTCACAAATATGCACATTAAGATATTTGTACAAAAGGTCATCGTTCTTGTTACCATAGAAAAATCACCCTCGTACCCTCAAAATATATATAAAAAAACCACAGCACAATAAGTAGCCAATCGGCATCATCCAGCTTTGAGAACGGAAAGAAAAGACTAAAACAACTCAATTATCTAGTAATTGTCCGTAAATAGTCCCAAAATTAGCATTTAAATTGCTCCGGGCATCCGATCTGCTCAAAGGCAGAACACGATTTCTGACAATAACAGGAGTGTTTTCAGAGACGGACGTTTGTAAACTGGTTGAAGAGCACATAAGAGCGACACCGCATGAGAAACGAGACTGAAAAACTATTAGGAGCGAATCTGTCTCGAGTGAGCCGGTCTTAAAAGCACAGAGCCGTCTTAAAAATTGCACCTTGACAGGCTCTTAGTCAAGCAACGTCTTTATCTGCTTTCACTAAAACCAGCCCATCAAGCCTTGACCTCTTTGTTAAAGAAATCAGTTTATACAGATCCGTGCGTATAAACATTATCTACACAGCGGCTGCTATAGCCACTCATCAAAACCAGCATTCAGAAAATGATGAAATTGCAGCCTTGGAAGGAGAAATATTTGAAACCCTATTTGTAAAAAGTTCCAAGGTTATGATAAATATGTCTCAAGCTGTTTTTTTTTCCTTCTGTTTCCTCGCAGCTCTCAATGAAAGGAGCTGCGTGCGTAAGTGATTTTCTCTCGAACAGACGTAATGACTTCTAACAGTCAACGCCTCCTTCCGTGCCCCTGAAAAATGGCGTTTCACCGCAGGGCACAGGGCTTCAATACGCATACTGAACAAAACACAGCAGTTCAACCTGCTCAACCCTGACTTCCTCAATTAGAACGGAACGATCAAATAATTGTTAGCCGTGCTGATTCTGAGATGTCACGGGGCGAGCGCAGAAGTCCATTTCGAGAAAATGTTTGGAAGGTTTTTTGTTTGATACGGGTTATGCGATGAAAATATTTACTCAGACCAGAGAACTACATTGACAAGATGGAAGAAAAAAGACATGAATGTAATTTGTGGCTGTGTGCGTGAACCTGTTCCAGGATCAGTCTGTGCCAATTAGGCTGACTGTGATCATTTCCGACAGTGGGAAATCTGATCCTAGAGTAGATATGTCAACGCAAAAGCATTTTTAACATAAAACAGAAAAGTAAATAAAGAACATGTTCACAAGATGTGATATAAAGGGAAAACAAAAACTAAAAATAAAATCAGAAATAAAGCTGCAAGCAGCACTGAAAGTGCCCTCGCACCCGGGCTCAACACCACCTGATGGATTTAGGAAAACAGTGAACGGTGAGCAATATGCATTTAAAGTGCTAAATATAGGAGGAATACGTCGAAGTCATTTATATGTCCCAAACTTCCTGCTTCCAGCTGGTGGAGCTATGACTATAACTGAATATTGGCATGTGGATGTATTCAAGTCTGGCGTTTGATCAAACATATGAAGTTTGGTGCAGATTGAACATGGTTTGCTTGCGTTCGTGTAAAACATGACATATCCTGCTGCCAACAGGTGGCGCTACATATACTATAACTGAATAATGGCCTTCAGACCAAGACTCTTACCAAACATGTGAAGTATAGGGCAGATTGGATATTGCATGTTTAAGTTATTGTAAAACAAGTCATTTCCTGTTGCTCGCAGGTGGCTCTATGATTATAGCAGAATATTGGGTTTTAGATGTGTTCAGGCCAGAACTCTTAACGTGTGGAATTTGGGGCAGATTGGACATTGTATGGCTGAGTTACAACTTCTTTTTCCATGGCGAAACATCGAACTTTGTCAAGCCGCCACAGATGTGCCCTTTAATGAAAACTCAAGATCTGTGCAATTTAACATTGCAAAGGCCTTTAGAGTAGACTGACTAAATATAATGTTGATGTCATTAAACCTCTAGGAGCAGCTTGTTACAGTGAACTCCTAAAACATGCTACTTCCTGTTGCCAGCAGGTAGCGCTATGACTATAACTGAATATTGGTATGTAGATGTTTTCAGGACAGGACTCTTGCCAGACCTGTGAAGTCTAGTGCATTAGACATTGCACGATTAAGTTAGTGTAAAACAAGTAATTTCCTGTTGTCAGCAGGTGGCACTATGACTATAACGGAATATTCCTTTTAGATTTGTTCGGGCCAGGACTCTTATCTAACGTGTGAAATTTGGGGCAATTCGGACATTGTCAATTTGGAAAAAATGTATGGCTGAGTTACAATTTCCTTTTCAATGGCGAAAACTTTGAACTTTGTCAGACTGCCACCGACACGCCCTTTAATAAAAACTCAAGATCTTCGCAATTTAACATTTCAAAGGCATTTAGAGCAGACTGACCAAATTTAATGTTAATATTGATGTCATTAAATCTTTAGGAGGAGTTTGTTACAGTGTAAAATATGCCACTTCCTGTTGCCAGCAGGTGGCACTATGTCTATAACTGAATATGGGCATGGGCATGGATCAGGACAGGAGTCTTATCGAACAACCCTTCAATGAAAACTTGTTTAAGTTGAATTTGGTGTGCATATGTTTAAACCTCTGTGAGGAGTTTGTTTAAATACAACGCTTGAAAATAACAAATAACAAACTTTGTCAGGTTTTGGACTTCATACCGAGAGATTTTTTTTTTTAGGTATTGGTGCGTTACGTGTCTATCGAATTTCATACACGTACGTGAAACAGCTTGAGGAGCACTTTGTTGAAATTTTATTCGCTTGTTAAGTGACGACGTAATGCGTCCAACATTATCACATTGTGAATGTATATTAGCACTGTTTGTTGTTTTCTTGTGGCATCTGAGCATTTGGACACGGAAGCAGTGACGCGTGTTGTCAGACTTAAGCGAATAGGTGGTGTTATCGAGCCATTTTAACAAATAAATAAATCAGAATATATATGCACCAACTGGAACATAATAGGCTACTTATGGACTCAAACGGGACTAAGGTGTAATTTAGATGGCCATCCCATAAAAATGCTGCATTTTTACTCCTACATAGCTGCCCTTGTATAAAAAAAACCCTAAATCTCCAGTGCAGTTCATAGTGTTATCAGGAGATAAACTTTGTGTGTTTCAGCTGACATATTTAGACAAGCATAAGATCAGAAACCACCTCGGTATTCCTTAGCCACAATTACAGCTGCCGAAATATTCAGTGACTTCTGCGTGGAGACTGCAGCAGAGCTCCTGCGGAGAGAACCAACACACTTGCTCGCTCGCTCCCTCTCTCCCTTCTGGTGCCCAACATCATAGTTCTCCACAGAAGACGAAGGATACGACAGGAAAGGAACAGAGAGGTTTTGAGCTGCTAAGGGTTGTCAAAATCAACACTACTCTGGTACCAGGCTGATACCTAAAGAAACAATACCAGTGCTTCTACAGTACTACTAGTACAGAACATATAGACATAGACTGTTACGTCTTAAGCATGTACACTGGAATTCAATAATTTGGGAATGGTTACTTTTTTTTTTTTTAACAGATAGTTCACCCAAAAATGAAAATTCAGTCATTAATTACTTACTCATGTCTTTCAAAACCTGTAAGACCTTCGTTCATCTTCGAGACACAAATTAAGATATTTCTTATAAATCCAAGAGTTTCTGACCCTGCATAGACAGCAATGCAACTACCAAGTTCAAGGCCCAGAAAGACAGTAAGGACATCGAAAAAAATAGTGAAATCAGTGGTTTGACCTTAATTTTTTTAAGCTACGAGAAATCTTTGTGCGCAAAGAAAACAAAAATAACGACTTTATTCAACAATTTATTGTCTTGCGTGTCAGTCACTGGCGCCATTCATGAGAGCATCATGTTGTATACCAATGGTGCTACTGTTCCTGTTCATTTTTAACTTGAAGTAGTTGTCCAAAAAGCATCCTGGTTTTTGCTGTGGTTCCAAGAAACCAGCTACCGAAATGACCCTACAAACAAACCATAACCACTTCTGGCATGTGTTTGTCCACTCAGAACATCAGGGTGTTTCTTTGAAAGTAAGAAGTGAATTGTAACTACTATGCTCTACAGCATGCCCAACAACATTTCTTGAAAACACCATGTTTTCCCATGATATCTACAACTTAACCATCCACATTTGAGCGCAAACTGCAGTCACTCTCCTGCCCGTGCCAAAAGATGGAGAGCTTTAATAAGAATGTCTAGAAAAGCACATGGTTAAACTAAGCCTATCACCAATAACACACACACACAGAATCTCCAATGGCACCAGACTCAGTATATCCCTAAAATAACTGCTGCAAATGACACATGGCTGCAGCATTTCTGCATCCAAGACCCGATTCTGACAGCTCCATCTTTTATGCAAGAACGACAACGACTTTCTGAGATGAAACCTTTCCTTTTCAGGTTATCGCTCAAATATATACACCTAGGTTATGAGTGTTTTGTCAGCGTGATATTTTCTGACAATCCCTCCTGATCTAATATACAGTAAAATATCAAATTACATCATAACTTGTTCCCTGTATCCATCACACGAGCACAGCGAGTGGAACATCCGGAACATTCTGTTACAGAAGACGCTGCTGGCTGCTCCCGTGGAGGGAGAGAAGGAAAATGAAGAGAAGACAAGAAGAGATTTAAAAGAGGACGGCTAAAGACAGGAACACTGTGTCTAATAACTTCAAGTGAAGTCGTAATAAAGGCCTGACAGTAGTAGGCAGCTGTCTGTGCGTGTCTGCAGAGGGGCTTTTGACTGCAGGGTTTTTTTTGCACCGAAAGGATTCACACTGAGAACGGCTCAAATTTTCATTCACTGCTGCTATGGCTTATGCTACTTTTGACTATTCGAAATGTTTATTTATGAAGCCACAACTATAAATATTGGGCATTGGTTGATGGGTTTTGGATATACTTGAGGGGGCTTTCTTTAGGGACTTTCTTTGGCCAGTAATTAACCACCAAGAATACCCTAGTAAATGTGTGTACACAAATACATTCACATACATATTTTATATTTAACTCCGTACTCTTCCCCTTCTTACAAAAAGTTTTGCACAAAGAAATATACAGAACTTTCAACAAAAGTTCTTCAAAACAGATCAGGAACAGAGCTCAGACCGGTGCGCTGCAGCAGCACGATCTACCGCCAACACATGAAAATTTGGGACTGAATCCAAAAATGTCCATTTTGCGAATGCGTGAACTATGAGATGCAGAAAACAGAAAGGAAACAATTTTTCCATCATTTTAGAGAACGCAATATTTTTTCAATTGTTTTCAATAAAACAATATGTCAATAAAATGTCAGGAGCGTACCAAGCGCCAAGCATCTTTTTCTGCACGCTCAGATGGTCGTGGGCGGAGCCTGAGCAGTATGACATCATACTGCTCAGATAATCAAAACGGCTTGATAATTGAGATTAAACACCATTTAAAGGTGAATTTAGCATCCAAAGACCTCTTTAAAATTAACATTCTAAAATCACTGGGCTAAATACAAATCAACAAAACTAAAACTTGCTGAGCGCACCTTTTACTGCAGTCTACATGCAATCGCTCATGAAAAAAAACGTTTTTGCATTAAACGCTATCTTCTCCATACATCTTTCGCATGTGTGTGAGAAAATGGTGGAGCTCCTATCTAGTTCTCCAACTATGAAAATATAGATGCATGACTGAAGCCAGCCAGCCAAGGCCGGACCATAAAAGTAAGAGCGTTGGCACTAAAGACAAAAGAAACCCAGAAAATCCAACCCTCTGTAAAAGCACTCCGAGGCCTTCAACCGCCCTGGCAGAGTGAGAACAGCGCATGTTAGCAATACAAAAAAATATCGTGCTACTTTTCCTCAAGAGAATCACCAACAAAGTGCAGCACTCAGACAAGACACACTCTTGCCTGAAAAACAGATGACACGCTCTCAGCGTAGCTATATGCTCTGTAATGTGATGTACAGAGCGATGCCCTGCGTCACTGCTGGCTCCTTTACGACAGGGTCACTCTTCATCATGACATTAACGTCAATGCATTCGCCATCATTGCTGCCAAAACAATGTGATAGCACTAGAGCTGTGAGTGAAAATTGTTTGTATCTGAGAACTGTGTAAGAGAGAGAGAGTGTGTGTGTGACAGAGAGCGAGAGAGAGAGATCCTGTCTCTTCAAATGGAAATGTCTGGACTTATATAACCAAGCACAGTTTAGAGTTCGGAAACCAATTTATCACTATGCTCACCCACATGAGAGGGAGAGAGGGGGAAGGACTGTGCAGTTTCCCATTTGATCATGAAATACTTAAAGCAGCTTTAAGTTGTGATGAACACACACACACACACACACAACTTAAACACTAGCGTTCAAAAGTTTGTAATCAGCATTTATTAGATCAACATACAGTTCAAACACTAATATCATGAAATATGACAATTTAAATGAACTCTTTCCTATTTTAATTAGTGCTGTCAATAGATAAAAAAAATATTTTTTTTCTTAAATTAATCACGATTAAACGCAAATAATCCTACTTCACTTTAAAGTTTTATACTGCAATGATTTTGCATTCAAACTTCAAAATTAATGTAGAAACAACATAAAGACAGTACATTTTTAATTTTTTTAAATGTTTTTAATGACTGAAGGTGAGTATCACAGATACCAATTTTACTGATGTCTCTAGCATATGATTTTTTCCCCTAATATTTAAATTATTAACTATAGCCATTCAACATTACAGTATAATTGAGAGCTATCGATTTTAACATTAGACTTTAAAAATGACTTCTTATTTAAGTAAATTTAAAACAATCTTTATAAAAAACTCATTATAATAAAAGTAATATTGACCTCTGCCCTTCAGCAAGTAGGAAATTTTAGGAAAGTTATCAAACACTAAATTTTAAATTAAATAAGCTACAAAAGTTATTGATTTCCACTATTTTTTAGGTTATCTGGCTGCAATTACATTAATAGCTGCCGCTGATCTTACGGCCCTGTTTGATGTGGTCGTAAAGATGTTCTGTGTCTAAAACAGAAGCAGCAGTTGTGAGTGGGGTTAAATATTTTAATGCCGTTAAACTGGAAAAATTCCAGCTTGACAGCACTAATTTTAAAACAATTTATTCCTGTGATGCAACCTTGAATCTTTAGCAGCCATTACTCCAGTCTTCAGAGTCACTTGTCGTTTTTAAAAGGAAAAAAATCTCTTCGATATATTCCGCCCCAACTGCCTGAACAGGAAATACGTCAATGCTTGGAGAAGAAAAAAAAAAACTGAATTCAAACCTCTTCTCTAAAAGCTCTTTGATAAAAGCACCTTTCTTCTTCATATACGTTCCGCTTCTGCTCGAAGAACTCTCTACCGAACTCTCTCCATCTATGAAAAGATGCAGGACCGTGGCCATCCAAGGCCAGACCTTAAAAGTAGGAGCTTTGGCACCAAAGACGAAGGAAACCCACATAATGCAGCGCTGATGCATTTGATGACAATAAGAAAAGAGAAATGGAACTTCATGCTGGACTAAACCTTGAAAACCCTGATAGAGCACCACAGCTCATTCCGAGCACATATGGGCTTTGACATGAGACCAATTTCTCAAAATCATCAAAAGCACAAAACTCCACCATGTATCCAAGTTGCGAGTACACGCGCACGACCGTGAGCTGGCCTGCTCTGGAGCACCTGAGCTTTGAGCAGCTCATCAAAGTTACATCAGGACCAGAGACGCCCTGAAGAGGGAAGATCCCCCCTGCCGATGCCCCGTCTCTCATACACCTCTGTTGAAGCACAGGACTTTGATGTCTGCTTCAAACCACTCCTCCCTCTTTCTTTTCCAAGTGAAGATGACCGTCTTCCCTCTTTCACGCTTTCTCTTGCTCTTTATAGTGAGGCAGGAAGGAAGGACACTGTTGGGGTGGGGGGAACTCTGTTCTAAAAATCAAACAAGTGAACTTTCCTTCTGATCAGTGCTCAGGAGGGCAAGGAGAGGAGGAAAGCACACCTCAGGACACAGAGATGAGCATCTGGCAGTGTACACGTACACACACACACACACACACAGAAAACAGCAGAGTCACATTGCACAGTAAGTCTCAAAAAGTATCTAGACACTTAAAGTCACATTTAAGAGTTTCTCTGCAATTTATATTTAAAATAGTAAATACACTGGCATTCTTGTGAACGCACGTCAAAGACTGACACAGAAGAGAAGAAATTGTTAAATAAAGACATTATTTTTGTTTTCTTTGCACAAAAAAAGTATTCTCGTAGCTTCATAACATTACGGTTAAACCACCGAGGACCTCTTTATTCTAGCAAGACATGATTTGCTATGAATTTGACTCCACTCAATTTCAAGAGATGATAAAACTAAATGTTTTTCTTTTCAAGGGAAGACATTTGAAAAACTATTTATTTACATTGGTAAATAGGGGGCATATATACATATATACATAATGTTTAATAACCCTTCAAAGTATTTACTTTTCTAGTAATTTCTGCAGCTCATTTTCAATGAATCTCGAGAGTTACAGTATGTTCACATAGAGTACAATAACTCTTAATGCAAATATAATTTGTCAGAAAGGCTTGGCTTTTATTCAGTTAATGGTTAATAGGGATGTAACGATATCAAAATCTCACGATATGATAATATCTCAATATGTAGTCCACAATACAATATTTATTGCGATATTTAAAAATAAAGACTTGGGAAAAAAAAAAAAAATTGTACATTTTAAAAGTTAAAGTCTTCTATCTAATGCACTTTAAGAGTTTAGAAAAAAGTCAGTGAATTAAGATTTATCTAAACTTTAAAAGGGAATCAACCCTCGTTTTTTTTTTTTTTTTTTGTGGTATACCGTCTCAGTCTAAATTACATTCACATTGGTGTTTTAGCAAGCCAAACAAATTAGAATATAATAATAATAATAATAATAATAATAATAATAATAACCAATTTTATATTATTGTTATTCCTATGACAATAATAGCCATATACTGTAAAACCACAGCACTGTAAAAAATGAAAATGAATATTTCATAGCCACTTTATTTTTGCTTTACACTACAGTAGGGAAATTCCAATACTTCTTTCCTAATTTCTATACTTGAAAGAGATATTTTAAATTTGGACTGCAGTAACGTTATCTGTTTAAACCACTGCTGTCAGCAATTCATACTGCACTTTTAAGCTTTTATTTTGACAGAAAAAGCAGTAGCTTTTATTTTGACGAAAAACTCCAGCTTCAATGTGAAAACAAGCTTACAAAAACGCATCTCACTACAAATCTAGTAAAATTCTGTAATCATCTGCCATAAAAGTAAAGCATAACTGGTGGCCACTGTGTTCCCAAATGTGCGCTAAATTCACAAAACATGCAAGAAACGAGTTTATGCATTTATTCACTCTGAACTGAGCCGTTCTGAGGTGCAAAAAACACCGGATAATGAGCAGATCGCCTAAACGAAGTGCATGCTTCGCTTTGAGACGCGCAACGAAAACAGGCTTGATGAAAGGATTAAGCCAGAGTGTGCTTTGGGTTTTAGTTCATTTGACAGATACGGTGCCAAAGCATAATTACATGTATAAATGTTTTTTTGCTTTCTACCATTTTTAAACAAAGTTAATTATGAACTGTTGCAAACTAAAAATAATAATGTGCTATGCATGTTAAAGACACAACGTTAAAGACCTTTTATGTTGGATTAAGTAGTATACATATATTTTAAAAACTACACTTTTTACCCAGAGAAGACCTATCGTTTCATATCGTCATGCAATCACGAAGATATCAAGACAGTTTTATCGCGCTATCACAATATTAATAATACCGCTACATCCCTATTAAATAAATGTCTAATATTAACATATTTAAAAATTCACTCCCTGCTCGTGAAACTGTAGAAACACATCAGGCCCGCTTCGACATCTGTTCGAAGCTCCGCGACACCGCGAGCCACAATGATATCGCTCGTCCTGTAGGAAAAGATGCATTTAAACAGGAAAGGGAGTGGAAGAAAATAAGAAAGCAAGCAATGAAGCATTTCTGCCCTTTTAATGCGGTAACCTTTGCTGGCGCGCCTGTGGGTGGAGAGGCTTTCACCATAGCAACACTAATAGGGAACTGTGTGCTGTAATGGAGGGTTGAGTGACAGGAAGCACGCCTGTCTCTCTCTCCTTCTCTTTCGGCGAGGCTTTGGCATTGTCTGACCTTTCAACCACTGAAGGCAGAGGGTTCTGTTGATTGGACGGCTGCATTCTGTGGTCTAATTTAGTACTGAGCTCATTCATGCAACAATCATGTGGAGAAACTGTCTGTCTGAATGGACACATACAGACACAAACCCACATCGTATGTAATAAAAAGATCCTGTGATGGGAAAGATATTCCTTTGTGCACACTTGTTTAATTACATATAAAATTAGGACCTCTTTTTGCTTTCTACTGTTTTTATACAAAGTTAATTATGAATTGTTGCAAACTAAAAATAATAAGGTGCTATGCATGCTTGCAGTTAAACTTAATATATATATATATATTTTTTTATTATGTTTTGGGTCAAAGATATTTTTATTATAATCTAGGATAATTTAATATGATCTAATCTAATATTTACTGCATAAAAAAAAAATGCAAAAATGTATATTGTACATATAAAAAAAGTATTTGTAAAATAGTAGTTGACTAGTAGTTGAATCATCCAAATAACTTAAAATGACATTTCTGTTTTGATTCATTTACAGTCGGCAGACAAACAAAACAAAGCTTTTTCACCTTACTAGTTTAAGATATTTTCATTTCGACATGAAAACGCTCAGTTGTGGCATCTACTAGCAGTTGACTAGCCAAACCTTGACCTGTTGGATCCACACAGATATGAGACTTGCAACATGCAGCCATAAAATCATAAAAATACAGTGCAGAGGAAGGCCTGCAGGTAATCAAACACAATCTACACTGGTGAGTTTATGGCGCACTGCCCTGTATGTCGTAAAGTCAATAACCTCTTGAACTGCTAAAGCTCTTTCATATGTGCCGTAGCACATTTCACAGCCCCTGGTGCTGTCAGTCTTTTCCTTTTTCTGACAGAAAAATGGCTTCCACAAGCACTCAAACAAGACTAGAAGCATCAGAAAGAGCTGTGCCAGGAGAACAGATCCCAAAGCACCCATGACGGTGAAAAATGGGGATCATTTTCAACACAAACCAAAAACTATCAGCTGAATCTGACTCATAAACCCCCTCAAACAAACTGCTTCACGAAACATCCCAGCCTACATGATCTAATCACACATAATCGAGAAAAAGAATGAGGAAAAAAGGCATCTGAAAAATGAATCACTTCAGAAAACAAGAAAAAGCAGAGTGGAGGTTTTCTGTCCGAAATCTCTCATAGGAAGAAGGCGAGAAAAAAAAATTAATTACAAAAGGAACAAATGAAGGAAGGAAAACGCAAAAGACACACTCAGGAACAAATGACCAAATTAATTGAAATATCTCCAATGACGATATGCACAATTAAGCACGGTGGGGGTGGAGGGTGTTTGTTCTCCGTCGGGGAAAGGAAAGACAAATAAATGGAAGGATGGAGGGATGCAGAAATAGATGGGCGTCGTTCTTCTCCGTTTTCGGGGTGAATAATTGGACCGGATGGTGAGAGGACAGAAATAAACTACTCAGAAATAACACAAATCAGTCAGCGGCTTGTTCTGAGTGATACGGAGAGAGGCTGAGGTCGGGGTTGGAAGGGCACTGTTGTACGTCAGGAAGAAATTGAGTGGCCACAAGAAAGCGACAGTCTCTTTATGTAGTCTAATGAAGCTTGAATGTTTGTGATGGCTACATAGAGTTCCCAAGTTGTATGAAACTCAAGCAAATAGCCAAAATGCCACTCTCCACTGATCCAGAATAGATTTGATTGGTCGTAATAGGTTTAGTTATTTCTTTTTGGCACCCAATTAAAGATCCTAAAATGTAGTTTTCTGATGTATATCAGGGGTTCAAGGGTTAAGCGACAGTTTTTATTTTTTTGGAAATTAATACTTTTAATAAGTTTACAAATTTGTTTCTCTGAAAAACAACGCTACAGCCAGTTATTCGGCTTTGAAATGTGCGTTCTGTGTCAAAATTTCTGTTTTTGGTTTTGGACTCCGTGATTCCACTCACTGCCAGATTACCCAATAGGATTTCAACAACCCGGGTTGCAAAGTATTGCAGCCATTGAAACTAGCAAATGAACTGGATCAGAGATTGCAGATTCTACCCGACCTAAAAAGTTTTAACATCCGTCTAAAAAGCTCTATGAACTAAGACATATTAAACATGGACAAAATTTACCGTTATGAGAACTTGTAACATTATCAGTAAAATACTAGTATGAGCACACACGAGTTCAGAACGCACTGACGGCAGACTACTCTCAGCCGAACATAACATTCTTACGCAAATGACGCATATACTACGCGCTGTGTAGATTGGTTTAAAGTCATCTAATACGATGTCTCTGGACCAAAAGCAGCTGCATGAATGTGAACGTTTGACAAAAATTAAAACAACGAAAACACTGACTGCGTATACCCCTCCATGTTTACAAACACAGCCCGAGAGGCTAAGCCGTTTAGAGGTCATTTACAGTTAATGTCACAGAATTTACCAGTATTTTGAAACTGATGTGTGAATGGTGCTTTACCGGTAAAAAGCCAGAACATAATTGCCTGGGCATTTTAGTATTTACTGGAAAAGTCATTCTGGTAATTTTACGACAATTTACTGGTATTACTGTGTGAAAGGGGCTATTGTCAGTTAGCTTGTTTCTTGATGCATCTGGCAACCCAAGTAAGCATCAAGTCTGAGGAAAAATGATGGGAAAAATAACACCAGTGATAACAAATGGTCCTAAATAAGTATATTAGAATGATTTCTAAAATATCATCTGACAATTAAGAATAGAGCGATGGCTGCTAAAATTTACAATCACATGAATAATTTACATTTCAATTTGAAACTGAAAGTTACTTTAATTTGAAGTAATTTTACAATATTACAGTTTTTACAAATTTTTAAGTAAATATAACCTTGACTACTTATAAAGATGTTAAAATTTCAAACTTTTAAATGTTAGTGTAAATGCTAAAATGAACGTGTTAAAAATAATGTAAAATGCTATTGCTAACTGAAAACCCTAAACAACAAATATCTATATAAAGATGTCAAGGGGTGAAGGTTTCACAACACACCTGCAAATGTGCTAGTGAGAATGGCAATTGGCTACATGTAGAGTGCTGATTAAAGGCCAAAGGTCACAGATGCTCCACCACCTTCCCTGATGTGCAGCAATGTTATCTGTACCTGCCCAGATACGTTCACACAAGCATGTCCACATATATGTTCCACACAGAGAGGGCGAGGAAACTCAAGGGGAAGAACAGATGCTGAGTAGCAAGACCTCACAGCCAGCAAATGTGACACTTAACCTTCCATCAGATTGAGCTCTTCAGATCTCTCCGTCTTGCCTTGGGGAGGTCAGAAGCATAGACAAAACGCCTGCACAAAGATCAGCTTTCCAGACCTCCCACAAAACACCTGCCTCCGCGGGTCAGAGGGGAAGGACAGAAACTATTTAGTCTCAAAAATCCACTAGCAGAGCATCCTGAGGAGAAAGAAACCCCTTCCACAAAAAGCAAGCTTGAGGCAAGGAAACGTGAAGACATGCTTTCATGAAGCGTGTATGAATTATTAAAGGAATAGTTCTTACAAAAATGAAAATTCTGTCATCATTTACTCACCATCTTGTCTTTCAATACCTCTATGACTTTTTCATCCAAGGAACACAAAACAAGTTAATTATAGCAGAAAGTCTAAAGTTAAAGTGAAAGGCGATTTTTAAGATTTCAAGGCAAGATTTTCTGTGAATAGCTTTTCAGTCTTTTAATGGCTTTAGAAGTAACAAAGTGAGTCACATGAAGCACGTTTATGGTGATTTTCGAAACTTCACAGCCCTGGTCACCAACCACTTTCATTGTACGCATAAAAGAAGCTTGAACATCCAACTAAACTTCTCCTTTGTTGTATTACAGAAGAAAAAAAGAACACCTAATGGAATGAGAAAATTATGACAGAAATTTCATTTTTTAGGTGAACTGTTTCTTGAAATATTAGAGAATGGAACAAAATAGAAAGTGTTAGACTGGTAGTGCAACAGCGGTCAGCTGCCACATTGTGGTCGTTATGTGGTCACAGATGGCGGTGTAGTTGACAGGCCGAGGCCGACTGACACTTACCAGCGAGCAGGAAGGTGATGAGACATGTTTCTTTGGGCATGTAGAGCTTGAGTCTAGAGCCACTGAACACGTACTCCACCACAGCCTCCGAACGGCCCGCTCTCTGCAGGAAAGGCAAGAACTGTTTCGCCTTCTGTGTCTCCTGTGCAAGAATAACAAAGGAAGAAAATCAGTTATTGTTACAGATATTTATTTTTACGCATATTTATATTTATGCATGTTATTTTACTTGAAAAAGTTTTTTACTTTTTCTATGCATTTATTTGTATGCTTGGTATACAAAGTATAAAATTACATACATGTACATGTTACTTACTTTCTTTTTTAGACTTATATATTACACTGTCAGTTTCGTTAATGAAAACTATGATGAATAAAGCTTTTTTTCCCATGACTAAAACAAAATGACGACGAGATGACAAGGTCAATAAACAGTAACTGTGACTACATCAACATGCGATGGTGTTGCCGATAGTTTTAATATTAGACGTCTCTACTACACAAGCTTTCACATGTGCAGTTGCACAAGAGTTCAAATCCCCAAATCAGAGCTCCTCTGTTAAAAGGATATAATTTTTGGCCTGGTGTTTTGCTTAATTAGTTGCAATCTGGCAACCATGCACATACGCTTGCTCTTCATTACGGAAGCACTGACAAACACTGTTCATCGCTGTTATAATGGGACTATTTTTTTGTTTGTTTACCAGTTGTCAATGTAGACAGAGAGACTGCATAAGTCTTTGATATTAATTTATATAATAAACAGCCTATAATAAAGAACAATGGGTGAGGTAAAATAAACTTGTGTATTTGACATGCTATTCATTTGTGCTTATTGGTGAAAGTGCAATACCTGAAATGCAACAATTAATTTCTCAAATGACAACAATCATTACGATTATAATTTCAAGGTTTTATTTTTTTATTTTTTTTTTTTTTTTATCAGTTTAACGATTATACTATTGAATCCCTTTTCCACCACTGAATTAAACATTTAAAAAAGGTAACTGGAACTATCTCACAATTTCAACTTTTAACTTTTAGCAATTTTACATCTCTGAGGTCTTTTTTTCTCAGAACTGCGTGATACAAACTCACAATTCTGACCTTTTTTTCTCCGAAATGTGAGAAATAAAGTCAAAATTGTGAATATAAACTCACAATTGTGACATTTTCTCAGAATTGCGAGTTCACATCTCGCAATTCTGACTTAACTAACAATTGCATGTTATATGTGAGATATAAACTTGCAATAATGAGAAAATCAGTCTTTTTCCTCCTCAAAACCGGAATTTATAACTCACAACTGCAAGTTCATATAGCTTACAATAAGAAAAAAGTCAGAATCACAAGAATAAAGTCACAATTGTGAGATACAAACTCACACTTGTGAGAAAAAAAAAAAAGTCAAAATTGCAAGGTTTTGTCTCTTTCTTCAAAGGTCGCAATTGAGTTTATATCCCGCAATTCTGACTTTATAACCCACAACTGCGAGTTTCTCACAATTCTGAGAAAAAAAAAAGTCAGAATTGCAAGTTTGTACCACACAATTCTGAGAAAAAAATCTGAACTTTGAGAAAAAGGTCGCAATTACCTTTTCTTATTTTTTATTCAGTGGTGGAAACGTGCTTCCATTTTATACAGCATGACAAACATGTGACTAAGATTTCATGAACAAAGACTAAAATGCTCTAGTTGACCAAAACTTGATTAAACAAAAACAGGACAAGGATGACTAAATATAATAACTAATATATAACTAATTATTTGATAACTTAGTACATTTGACAGGACTAAACTAAAACTAATTAGACTACGACTAAATTTAAAAGGCTGACAAAATTAACACTATTACATTTCAATAATTGAGAATTCATACTTGGTTCATACTTGCTTAGTTAGGCATTGTTTGGTTTTGCACAAATGAAATGCCACATTAAATATTGCAGCTGTCATGACAATTACCACGTTAAGTCATTTTTATGAAGAACATTTGTACAGAATTTAAATATGTATTGATGGCATGATTAAACGCATAAATTTAGCAGTACAACAATAATTATGCATTCATTAATGCAACATGACTATTAACATTGCACTAAATTAGCAACCTTAATCGCATCAAATTTTTGAACAAAATTTGCAAATGCACCTTCAGTGGCTACCTTGGCTGGTTTCCTTACATTAGTTTAGATACTTCTGATTTGAAATTCAAATATGCGCTAGAAAACGACAGGCGAAGTGGAAGATAACAGTTTGTGACACTGTGAGCCATTATGGGAGTAGGGCAGCTCTATTTCAAGAGCGTCCTGACCAAGGGTGTACTTTTCGAAGTGAGATTGGCCATCTCTCTTTGTTTGACAGGTGAGGGTTTGGTGTGCAACAGAGACACTTCAGATTTCACTTTAAATATCGCTGCTTCCTGTGACTCAGCACACCATGGCCGCCCACTGCAGATGGAAATACAGCCATGACCCACACAAAGAAAAGGGAACCAAAAGAAATAGGAGGAGAGAAAAGAAAACAAACACATCCAAAGATAAATGGTCCTTTCAGACCAACGACACAGTCCCAATCCAAACGACATTACTCTGACTGTCAGTCATATAACGAGGGAATCTTGTTTCGGGATGAGAAATGAGAATGTTACCGTTTGAGAGTGACACTCTCTTTTCTCGCACTCTAAATGCCTCCTACACAAACTCGGGTATAAATAACATCCCGAAAAAGTTCGCAGACAGCTGCCATACACTTCATTAAAACCTGAGGAGCTCATTCATAAAAGCAGAGATGAGACAGAGAGAGTTGAGGAGGGGTGAACACGAAGTCAGCGGATGTTAAACGTCAGTTGCTTCACACACCAAGTAACAAGCCTGTCACCCAGCAAATGACATTTACAAGCTAAGTAAAATTTAATCTTCATTTGGTACGGCACCCAAACAGGACTCGCCTAAAAACAACTTCAGAGCCATGAGCATGATGACTTTATGGGTGGAAAGACTATTTTTAGAGGGGTGTTCATTAATTTAATGGGCAGGGCTGTAATGCAGCAATAAATCAGCTGTCATAGGACAAAGCTTTAACATCAAAGATTTGAGAGAGGATTCTGAGATATAGAAGACATTGGTAAAGACTTTCAACATTCAGAACATACTGCCACATACATTCTCAATTCTTTTTTTGCATTTTCAAGTCTGCTGAATGATTTTAAACAGAAAAATGAGAGATTCTAAAATTCCAAATTACATGACAAAAATTGTAGTTAATAACGTAATCCATTACACTACACTACACTCTTTAAGTAATATAATCAGACTACTTTTTGAATACTACTTTTGACCTTAAATTGTTTATCACATTGATTTAAATAGGATAATCTTGTACCATATTGACATAAAAATATAAAGAGTAAGAAAATATATTCCATTTGTTGTAATTAAAGCAGAAGTTCACTTTCAGAACAAAAAAAAAAAAATTATAGTTTACTCACCCCCTTGCCATCCAAGATGTTCATGTCTGTCTTTCTTCAGTCGTAAAGAAATTGTTTTTTGAGGAAAACATGTCAAGATTTTTCTCCATATAGTGGACTTCAATGGTGGCCACGAGTTTGAACTTCCAAAATGCAGTTTAAATGCAGCTTCAAAGGGCTCTAAATGATCCCAGCTGAGCAATGTAGGACGATTTTGAAGTTGGAGGAGAAATTGAGATGGGAGTTTTTCAACATACCCTAACTGTCATGAACTGGAATACACAGAGTTCAAACAGAGCTCAACAAGACGAGCATTTGAGGTTAAAAAGTACATAAACAGTCTTTTTTTTAAGACAATACCCAATCGTTTCACTAGATAAGACCCTTCTTCCTCGGCTGGGATCGTTTAGAGTCCTTTGAAGCTGCGTTCAAACTCAAGAACACCACAGAAATCCATTATATAGAGAGAAATCCTGAAATGTTTTCCACAAAAAACAACTTCTTTACAACTTAAGAGAGAGAAAGACATGAACATCTTGGATGACAAAGAGGTGAGCAAATTATCTGTAAATTTTTGTTCTGGAAGTGAACAACTTTAACAACAAGAAATGCATTAAATGTGAGGGTACCACTAAGGGTTTGTGAGCCTAATGAAATGCTAATAAATAATTAAATCATAAAAATGTTAAATTAAAAATAATAATTTTAAAATAACATCAAAATAAAACACTAAAAGAAGGAAATATTTTATTTGTTTAACTGCCTGTCATATGACCATTAACCAATGTCAGAGAACCGTAAACAAAATTAAAAAAAAAAAAAATTTAAACTCAATTCTAAATTTCAAGTAAATATTACATGAAAGGTTCAGATGACAAAGAAAGTGTCTAAATGTAAATAAGTGTAAATAAGAAATGACATGAATGTGCATTTTAATGTGTTTGAAAAGTAAAAGCCTTCCAATGACATAGAAATACATGGTACCTACTAAGAGATAATTCACACAAAAAGTGTTCATCAGGTGTTGATGCAATGTTGAAAAACTTTATAACCTTGAAATGAATTTTCTAAATCCAGTGGTCAAATACTGCATAGCCACCAGACAAATGACTGGTCTTTGTGTGAACATCCACAAAACTGGAAGTGGTAGGATATTTTGGAAAGGAACATTTGAAAGATGAAATTATGAGTTTATGAATAATTTATTGCTATTGTGTGAATATGTAATCCATAAAAAGTAACTGTAATCTGATGACAAGTATTTTAAATTGCAATTTAATCTAATTACAAATACTTAATTTTTGGAATCTTGCAATCCAGATTGCATGTAACCAGTTACTACCCAGCTATCAAATTAGTCAAAATATTTAAGAAAACTAAATATTCAAGATGAAAACAGATCAATGCAGACAAAACATTCAATTTGTCCGCCAAACTATAGATTTTTTATAATAGCGACGAGTGGATGAATGGGTTGGTAAAAATACTCACAAAATCCCCAAATTGATTTTCCCTTTATAGCCATTTTCAGTTTATTTGAGCTGTGCTGCCTATCCTGCAGATATCACTGTGTTCTGCTGAAATAATTCACTCAGGGTCACAGTAGAAGAACTCAGTTCACGAAAGACTCTTATGAGCCAGTTCTTTTAATGAACATTTCAACAAGACAAGTTACCGGTTTGAATCAGACTAAAATAACAACTAAAGCAAATAAAATCAAAAGTTTATTCGAGTACACAAGCTTACCCCTGAAATGTCTGCCACCCTGTGAATGGGCACTTCCTTCTTGCTGTGCAGTCCTTTGCCATTCTTGAGCGCCCTGCAATGATTCAAACATTGTGTTACAATCGAAATATTTAGAACGGGCCCCCAGAACACAAAACCATTTCTGCCCCAGCCTGAGAAAGCAACCCTTAAACAAACCCACCCATTCATTCATCCCTTATGCCACAAAAGAGCCGACAAATCACATTTATAGGCCAGTAGCTCTAGTGCATTACACATGGGAATGTATACAGTGTCTTTTGTGTGCATCTGAGTGCTCGATCAGTGTAATAGTGGTTGCTGAGTAGTGACGCCTGCACATTACAGTATATACAGGAGAAATGTGAGACGTGTCTTTGGCCTCTTTAAGGCAGATGTATCTGTGGCTGTAGCCTCCCTAGTGTCCAATCACATTCGGTGAAAAATAGAGAAAGGGAGAGAGAGCTCGTCCTGAGGTTGATTTCTCAGAGGATGTAGGGTAACGACCAGCAATCTCTGCTAAAAATAAATTTGAGGCCCGCAAACCTCCCATCTCCGCTGGCTCCACGGGGAAGCATTACCCAGAGAGCGAAGGACAAGAAAATAGAGGAGGTGTGTGAATGCATGTGCGTTTTTCGAGAGCAGCACCAAAAGTGAAGAACAGAAAGAGCAGCAGATAAGAAGCAGCGAGTCTCTTTCTCTCGAGATTCGCCCCATCTATCGCTGACCACGAGATCCGAATCTCTTTCTGCGCAATAAACCACCCTTGAAACCTCAGCACCGCAAATCTATATAATTATATTCGTAGACAAAGAATAAAAGAGCAGTGCTTTAGTGCTGGTGAGTGAGGTATAAGCTCTGGGACCGATATTGCCCCCATGAAATGAGAGCTAACCAGACAAGCCATGACTTACTGCACAGAACAAAATGGCTCCATTTCACAGACGGCTTCTCCTCCTCAATGTGAGAGAATATGGCCCATGCTAGCCAGTGGTTTTATTTTACTGTTTTGACTCACCTTGCCTCTGCCGCCAAGAGCTCGTCGTAATGGGAAGATCTTTGATCGTCGTCCTGACGGTATCTGATCACTGTGGCGAGACCTTTACTGACCAGAGCCTCTGCAATGTTACTACAAAAAGATTAAAACAGAAAATCAGATGTTTGTTCTGAGATGCCTTGCAATACTTTACACACAAACACAAGCGTTTTATGTAAACACACACATACATGGGGCTGAGAAAAATAATGTGCTTATTTCTGCAATTATTATTTGCGTTTTAATGCATTACATAATTAATGCAATTAACACAGCATCCATTAAAAAATCCATTAAATATAGCCATCCGTATCAGTATTGGTAAAAAGACTGACATGTTCTCAGAATTGAGTCTATATCTCACAATTCTGACATAACTCGCAATTGTGTTAAGTCAAGATCTGCAAAATATAAACAAGTCTGAGGAAAAAAGTCTGAATTGTGAGTTCATATTATGCAATACTGACTTCATAACTCGCAAGTGCGAATTTCATCACGCTATTGAGAAAGTCAGAATTGTGAGAAACTCTATAAAAACGTTTTTTCTCGCAACTGCAAATTTATGTCCCACTATTCTGACTTCATAACTCGCAATTTTGAGTTTATATCATGCAATTCAAAGAAAAAAAGTCAGAATTGCCAGTTTGTATTACGCAACTCTGAGAAAAAGCCAGAACTGTGAGATGTAAACTTGCAAGAAAAAAAAAAAACAAAAAAAAAAAGAGTCAGAATTGTGAGATAGAAACTTGCAATTATCTTTTTTTAATTTTTTTTTATTCAGTGGCGAAAATGGGCTTCCATAGTTTCCAAATTACTTTGGAAATCTAATAAAAGCCAGAATTGCCCGTTTGTATCACGAAATCCTGAGAAAAAAGTCAGAACTGTGATGTAAACTTGCAAGAAAAAAGACAGCATTGTGAGATATAAACTCACAGTTTGGACTATTTTTCCTCAGCATTGTGAGATATAAACTCGCAATTCCAAGTTATAAAGTCCAATTCTGTGGGAAAAAAGATCTTATATATCACAATTCTGACTTAACTCGCAATTGCATGTTTTTAAGTCAGATTTGTGAGATATAAACTCACCAATATGAGAAAACAAAAGTCAGAATCGGGAGTTTACATCTTTTTTTGGCAACTGTGAGTTTATATCAGGCAATACTGACTTATAACTCACAACTGCGAGTTTACATAGCGAAATTGAGAATTGTGAGTCAGAATTGTGAGTCAGAATTGTGAGTTTCTCATAAAATGTCATGCAACTGTGAACTATTCTGACTTAATAACTCATGATTGTTGGTCATAATTGTGAGTTTACATCCCACTATTCTGACTTAATAACTCATGATTGTTGGTTTATATCATGCAATTCTGAGGAAAAAAAAAAAAGTCCAGTTCTGACTGATTATAATTTTGTGCAACTGAGATTGCCAGTTTCTGACTTTATAACGCTATTCTGATCATGAAAAAGTCAGAACTACAAGACGTAAACGATTTATGTCCCAGAATTCTGACTTTCTCGCTATTGCGAGTTATAAAGTCCAATTCTGAGGGAAAAAACACTGATTATGCTCTCAGAATTGCTGGTGTTTTTCTGGTAATTGCGAGTTTATATCACACAATACTGACTTCACAACCTGCAACTGCAAGTTTACATCAAGCAATTCTGAGAAAGTCAGAATTGTAAGATATATACTCACAAACGCAACAAAATTGCTAAATTTAAACTTGCAATTGCGAGAAAAAAAAGTCAGAATTTGAGACAGAAATTCGCAATTACCTTTTTAATTTTTTTTTTCCAGTTGCAGAAACAGGCTTCCATAGTTTTGATATTAATTTTGGAATCTATATGAAAAGATACACTTACAAGGGCAGACTAATTACATAAAACTATTTTTTAAAATCGATCGACACCCCTACATGCATTTTTACATAGTTACTTTAGTTAAGGAACTATTTTGAGATTTTATTTTATTCGGATTTGATTTTTAGATTTTATTTGAGGTATTCTAGACTATATTATGTAGCCTTCAATTTGCACACTGTTTAAAGGAGAGTGTTGAGTGAGATTAAGTAAGGCCTAATTTGCAGAAGTGAAACATAATTGATCACAACAAGACGACTGGTGCCCTACAAGCAAAGTGGCAAATCCATTTCTCACTGCCATTTTTCAACAGATATTGCGAGTAGCTCGCATTCCCCTATTGCAGAGCACAGCAAACACGAGCAAGAGCCATTGTGTGTCAAGTTTTGGTAATAAAACCAAAAGGGCAAAAACATGAATAAAAGCAAACAACGCTTTTTATTTTTGGTGCCTTTGCTGGTTTCGTATGGAGAGTGGTAAACAGTTTCAGCTAGTACTCAGCTGATCCTCTTTTTGAATACACAAACACACCGCAGTTGAGAGCCAAAAAATACAACAGAACTAGCGGGGACTATTTAGGCTGAACAATCAAACCCCCCAAAAAACTGCACCCTGACAAAACAAAACAAAAAAATTGTAAACACTGATACCACACTTTCCATGTCAGACGTACTTCACCATGCTTCCAAAATTCAAATGTTTACTGAAAAGTAACCTATTGCATCAGGCTGACAAACTGTGTGTGCTGCCATGAATTTTTACGGATCCACGATCAGTTCAGGCTCTTAAAATATTTATGGCACTATGGGAAAACCTGGAAAGAGCTGATTCCGAATCAGCGAAGAATCAAGATGCTGCAAAGCAGCTGAGCCCTCAGGCAATGTGACCACCTGTTACCCACAATGCTCTAACGCCAAGCACTGGGGCATGGTTGGGTAATCACAGCCTGAGGCGCAATCCCACCCCATACTCATGTGCCTGGCCTCACTTACCCTAACAAGAGACAGTGTGCTAGATCACACATCCACATCAGAAGAGTGAACAAGAATCATCTGAATTCATAGAGGAGTCATAAAGGGTAATAAAGCATATGCCATTCTCAATTATGAAGATGAGAAGATTGTTAGAGAGGGTCAAGAAATACTTAGTTTTCATTTACGGTTTCTTTTCTTTCTCAGAATTGCCATTGGTTGTCAACTGAGACAACACATGTTTGAAGAGCAACAGCTACTGTGTAAAGAATAGACTCAAACTTAAAGTATTAGTTTAATCCTGAATTAAAATTTTATGATAATTTACTTACCCCATGTCATCCAAGATGTTCATGTCTTTCTTTCTTCAGTCAAAAAGAAATTAAGGATTTTAAGGAAAACATTCCAGGATTTTTCTCCATATAGTGGACTTCAATGGGGATCAGCGGGTTGAATATCCAAATTGCCAGTACAGCTTCAAAAGGCTCTACACCAGCGGTTCTCAGTCCTGGTCCTGGGGGTCCACTGCTCTGCACATTTTGCATGTCTCCCTTATTTAACACACCTGATTGAGATCATCAACTCATTAGTTCAATTTATGGATCTCTCTCCTAATGAGCTGATGATCTCAATCAGATGTGTTAAATAAGGGACCCCCAGGACCAGGATTGAGAACCACTGTTCTACACGATCCCAACTGAGAAATAATGGTCTTACTAATTCAAACTAAAGGAGGAAAAAAAAAAAAAAAAAAAAAAAACAAAACAAACAACATTTATATACTTTTTAAAATCGCAAATGCTCATTTTGCACTAGGTCTGCATCCACGATTTTGGAAAGGTCCCATGTGACGTAGGAAGTACCAACCACGTACAGATACGTAGTACAGATTCCCGAAAACACTCAGAAATTCTGATCTAAAACAAATGATTCACAAACCCGCACTGAACTCCAGATCTGAATCATATGACTTGTTATCTGCGTTCCGAAGTTCTGATCTAAAGCAAAAGATTCATGAACCCGCTCCAAAGTTCTAATCTAAATCAAATGATTTGCGCTCCACGCTCTAAAGAGCCATATCATTTTAGATCAGGACTCGGACCACGACACGTGAATCATCTGGCTTACGTAGGAACTTCACACATTGCGAATCATTTGATTTAGATCCAGACTTCAAATCACGTATCGTGAATCATTTTGAAAATCATTACAAGCGATGTTGAATTTCGAAAATGAATGGCTCTTATTTTTTTTTCTGGTTCTTGCTAGTGAATCGCTTGAAATGAATGATCGAATTACAAGTTTGAATCAATCGGAGCGGTTCCAGCGTAAATGACTCAACTGATTCAGATTTGTCTGTTTCTCTGTTCTGTCAGTACTACTACTGGCTTGGCGTGATTGTTTTTGGACATTAACTCAAAAAAGTTTTTTATTGTGTGAATTTTGCGTGAAAAGAAATGTGCTTATTGACAAAATTAAACGCTTATTTCTTAGATACACTGCCTTTTAATAACACAAGCACTTTTCAGGTACCTCTTCAGTAATATTAAGGTTTTCCATGCCTTACATTTCAAAAAGTCAAATTTAATTACTTCAAGCACTTTAAGCACCTTGTACGAACCCTGTTACAAAGTGAACGTGCAAAGAAAGTCAAACACCCTTTACAAAGGCGGCAAAATGATAACCATGTGTGACATGTTTCGATGTGATTACTTAATGCGTAAAGTTATAGATGCGCATCGCAGAGCTAGGGCAAAACAAGCATTGTGATCGAAAAGCATATTTTTTTTTTTTAGAAGATGACCAATCATTTCGTTATATAAGATCCTTGATCTTCAGCTGGGATTGTGTAGAGCCCTTTGAAGTTGCATTGAAATTGCAGTTTGGACCTTCAACCTGTTGATCCCCATTGAACATCGACTGAAGAAAGAAAGACATGAACATTTTGGATGACATGGGGGTGAGTAAATTCAGGAGTGAACTAATCTTTTAAAGTCATTATTCAAATGGATTTGATCGATTTCATTTTCAAGATCAATTCAATGACTCAATCCAGATTGCACTGCGATGACTGGAGGGGGAAATATTTCTCACAATATTATCATCAAATGACTTGAAATGCATCACATTAGTCACACTCCCATCTAATAGTTTAAAGACAGTGAAAAATGAATGGTGCTCTTTTACCATTTTGTCACTTTCTACAAGGCACAGAAATCTAGGAAGGTTTTGAAAACCCAAAAAGCAAATCTGATTTGGTAACTAACTAGTTTACTTACATTCCTCCAATGGTCACTGTAGCACAGGTGCGCTCTGGGAAAGCTGGTACGCTACTCGTTTCTGTGGCACTGGTGGCAGCTCTGATGTAATCGACCGTGACATTAACCTGCAAAGACACAAAACAAAATGGTTAAATCACCAGCGAAGTCGATGCAGGGCCAAGAAACAAGGCCTACAGACACACTATAAGCCTGTCAGGGGCTCAGCTATGGAGATAAATTGACCACTGAAGCCACACGTGAGGACACTGAGAACTGCACTGTAACCCTGTTTTATGATGTCGCATTAAACATGACAGAATTACGCCAAGAAAGAGCAACACATCAAACTCTGAATTTGATATCTTTGTACAGGATTGCAAATCAAGCGAAAAGCTGGCTGTAAAGGAAAAAAAATGGATTACAGGCCTTTCAGGGTGGACAAATTGTGTTAGGGCATCTAGCGAGGGGTTTGGTGTGTGCGCGTGTGTACAAGCATGACTGTGGGCTACTTTCCAAGGTCACCCTGAGTCAGTGTGAATCATGTCAGGCTAGACCATAGATCTCCCCAGAGGAAGCCAAACCAAACATGGAAACTGTTTATCACGAAGCGAGAAAGAGGCGGAGACCGGTAAGTATTTCGCTTGATGGCGACGGAGGCAAGCAGAAGGGAGGAGGATAACTAAAGCTGATTATTTCACACCAAACCACCCCAGGTTAAGAAATCAACTCCATTTGTGTCAAACTCTCTCCGAGGTCATCGGATCATCCCGAAGGGGGCATCGCGTTCGGCATCTTCTTGTTAGCTCGGAGCAAATAAAGAAGCCGCGTTGAGATATTCAGAGATAGGAGGCTGTGATCTGGCCAATTTCGTTCAATCGGTTTAGAGCAAACAGAGGGTTGGAAGCTAATCTGAAATAGTAAGCCGGATCTCCCATCTGTCTTAACACGCAGGGGGGAAGATCAGTCATTAATCGGGATGGCACCAATAACAACCCAAGGACGAAGACTTCACCTGACCGCCTGCCACACCCATTGTCCTCTGGGAGCGTGTGGATTGATTACATCCTGTTACAGAATGGATGAACATAATGCATTAGTGCACGTGTGTAAAGTTCCACACAGAAATGAGCCATGTGTCAAAGCACTTGCTTCCCCAAGGCACTTCCCACCTGTCCAGAGGCTGATGAGAGTGAACCATATGCTCAGGAACAATCAATTTCAGTGAGTATCTCTAAAATAAAGTTGTGTCCTGGTAAATTTGGAGAGGAATCATTATGTATTAAAGCTGATTAGTCTTACTGTTCTCAAATAACACAGCAATGAATTTGAAGGCAATCACACCAAAATGGCAAATCTACAGCTTAACATTTTGTGAAATAAAAATCAGCCCGTTTACTCACCCTGTAGGCATCCTAGGTGTATATGATGTCCTTCTTTCTGACGAATGCAATTGGAGTTATATTAAAAATGATCCAAGCATTTCCAAGCTCTGTCACGGCAATGGACAGGTTTTTCTTTTCATCAGTCCAAAACAAGTCCAACAAAGTGCATCCACCCATAATAAAAAGTGCCTCACACAGCTTCGGGGAATAAATAACAGCCTTCTGTAGTGAATCCAAGCGTTTTTGTAGGAAAAATATCCATATTTAAAACGTAATAATCACTTTAATCTAGCTTGCGCTAACATTTGTACACGGAAGCAGCTCCGGGCGGATGACATAGTCTTGTGAGTCTCACGAAAACCAACAGTTGTTTACAGGAGCAAAGGAGGCAAAGTTTCCTTACTTCAGCAAAGGAAAACTAGTCTCCTCTTGGTTTATATTCGAATCCTCTGACACTTTTCTTTACAAATAATTTGTGAGCAGCGCTTACCTTTCTCCACAGTGCGTCTGTGTTCGTGACGTCTGAGCAGCACATGCTCAAAGTCATATGTCATTTGCTCGGAGCGGCTTCCGTGTACGAGCAGTTGGCGCAAGCTAGATTAAAGTGGTTCTTACGTTTTAAATATGGATATTTTTCTTACAAAAACGCATAGATTCTCTACATCAACGCCTTTAATCACCCCTCGGAGCCATATGAGGCACTTTTTTTTATTATGGATTGATGCACATTATTGGACTTGTTTTGGACTGATGAAGAGAAACATCCGTCTATGGCATTCTAAAGTTTGGAAGTGCCAGAATAACTTCTAATATAATTCTGATTGCATTCATCTGAAAGTAGGAAGTCATATACACCTAGGCTGCATGGAGGGTTAGTAAATAATGGGCTGATTTTCATTTTTGGGTGAACTATCCCTTTAATTTAACAAATGAAGTCTCTGAAATATGCAGTAGAAAACCCACAAAAGATTAACATCATGTAAAAATCCACATCATTTTATACATATTTTGGACTATGTGGGGCGCCATTATTTCGATGACATCAAATGGTTGCACTCAGTAAGCCACTGGCGCTACCTGTTGCTATTTTTACTGCAAGGCAAGTCAGAAAATAAAATACTGATACAATGACCACAGCTACTAAAAGAGCTTACAGACGGTGATGGATATAAGTGTAGGCTTAAATCAAATGCTGTACCATGTATTTGTTCCCTACATGCAGTCTAAACGCCCCAGGATAGAGTGAAATCCGTGCTGAAATCAATAGCTGACAAGCGTCAGCATGTTCACATCATGCAAGGGTGGCATCTAGCGTTTCCTGTCTCTGCTATTTGTAAGCTCTTTCAGTGGCTATGGTCTACTAAAAGCCTCAAAGGCATTAGGGCTAAAGTGTAGAGAACAAAGATGCGGGTCTTTAGGAAGTTTTATTAGTCCACAGGCATCTTCCTATTCTTTTCGCCTCTTCTTATAGCTAGGAAAGCAGTGAAGACTTACATTGCTTCTCTTGTTGCCCTCCGACTGAGATTTTTAACCAAAAGCCGCACAATGTGGCATCATATCAACATTTTGTTTTCCGAGTTGTGTATTCAGACGTGTCACAGTAAAAAAGAAGCACCAGTTGCTCATAGAGCGCAACCATTTCAAGTCACTGAAATAATGGTGCCCTCCACAGTCCGAAATTTGTGAAAGCACACGTCGCACACAAACGATGTGGACTTTTTAAAATAACAAATATTTTATAGGTTTTCTACTACATATTTCACTAAGAGACATCATTTACATTATATTAAGCCATACAAGTCTTAATACCCGGGGTTGCAACTGCCTAGCTAAACGAAAATGTTGAAACAAGACTCCATTGTGACATGGCAAAAGAAAGTTCCATGCTTTGAACTAATTCCTAAAGTTGTATGCCTCCACTTCTGGAATCCAATCCATTTATCCCTCCAATTCATTTGCCTCAAAATGACAATGTAACTCAGTCTAATGGACATAATGGAAGTTCATTAGGTGGGGGAATCCTGTGGACACTCATTTTCTTACCCCAGGAGTTTAGTGTTTCATCAACAAATAAAGCACAAAATGATTGCATTTTCATCCCTTCTTCTTCTATTCTCCAGTTCTCTCTCAGAAAGGCAGAGACAGCTCTGCACCATTGGGCAGGAGTAATGAGCTTGGTTGAACGACAACATGGCCTTCTTAAGAAACACAAAGCGCCAACGATTCCCGCTCATTTGAAAAGCGCAAAACTGCTGATGAAGAAAGAGAAAATGAATGAGCGAGAGAAAGAAGAGGCCCATTTGGGAAGCAGATGACAGATTAAATGGGCTTTTAGAGTCATGTCTGAATAGAAAGATCTGACTGAAGGACAACAGCAATGGAAGGTTTCACAGAAGCCCAGACAGAACCGGTAGGAAGAGAATGACGAAGACAGAAATGCTGCTAATGGCGAAGCATCCGTCAAAACGTAGACAGGTCCACTGAAATGTCTCGGGGAAATGCACGAAGATTGAGCTGGTGCATGTACAGCAAGGATGCTTTCACACTTGGTTTGACTGCTTTGTCCAAACCAGAGATGGATTCCACTTCCTCTCCCACTGGACTCGTACATCTGGGTTCAAACTGTGGTATGTGTGAATCAACAACACGAGTACCACCATGAGTAATTAGATGATGAGTCAGGAAGAGCTGTATTGCAAGAAATGCAACATGAACTGCTCTCTGAATGCAGATTATCTGGAGACAAGCAATAACGACGTGTGTAACACGGAGCATGCAAAGACACAAATGCACTACAGTTTACATCCATACCATGAAAATTCACAACTGGTTTTATTAAAATAAAATAAATGTTTTGCAACCAATGTCATCTAATTACAAATGAGATGACTAATAATAATAATAATAATAATAATAATAAACAACAACAACAACAACAACAACAATAATAATAATAAAATATAGCTGCAAGCAGCAATTATCGGGGTTCGAGCATTTTAAGGTCTTTAAGGTGGTATGCTTAGGGTCTAGGCCAACCTGGATTCATGGCTGACAGTAAAACACATCCAAAATGGAGAATATGCTCACAGAAATACACACACAGAAACGAAACGTTTAAACTAATATATTATTACTGAATAAACATGTTTACACACACAGAGACATACATGCATACACATTTTCTTGTACAGATATTTGAAATAAATGATATGGGCCAACACTTTTACTTGCAAGTATTATCTTTGTAACAGTTTGTGTCTTTTCCAGATTTCACTGTAATCATAATCATATGGTATGAAAATGTTGTGTTTGTGTGAAAAAATGAGCATTTTTTAGCAATTCGAGGCCAATTACAATAGAAATGTTGTGTTTTTGAAGCCTTTTTAACTGTTATAGCACCACCTATGATCCGATGCTATGGTTGCGATGGTTTTAGGATGTAGTCCAACCCAAAATATATGGCTAACACTACAGCACATCTATGATGGACAATGCAATCACAAACACACAAACACACAAAATGAAATAGTTAAACTATTATATTAAAGTTCATTAAGCATTATTACACACACACACACACACACACACACACATTTTGTTGCACATAAGAGATTTGTGTATTAAATGGTAGGTGACAAAATGTTTAGTGCAAGATTTTATATATAATTTTCAGGTTTCACTGTAATCATACTCTTGTATTATTGTCAAATATGATATATATGTTTAAATGAAGTGTTAAACTTTGACTAAATGTGATTTGAAATGTTATATAGTGACTTAGTCCTTGCATGAATTGAAATGAATGGAAATCAATCTGTGAATAGCAGTGTTCATTTCAATGAGCCATTAGTGGTCTTCTACTGCCATCTAGTGGTTATAGTTGTAATTTAATGACATTTTAAAGAGATGCATTGTTTTTAAGCTTTATAACTGTTACATTGCCTTTTTTTGCCTGATGTCTTTAAAATGCAGGCTTGTTTAGAATCATATGATGATGATTTGACTTAGGTTTGTGAAATTTTCTTTTCTTTTAGGTTTTATAGACTCGGGTACAGTAGATTATGATCTTATTATTAAGTGGCTATCTAAATGGTAGGGTCCAGTCGGATTTCGCGAGATCTCGTGACAGTATCCTCCCACAACATTTTGCCATGTTTACATTAGAGCTGCACTATTAATCCTTAAAATATTGAGGTGTCGATTCAAACACCCACGCGATCTTATTCCTAAATGACAACGAGTTATCTATGTCTATTAGGACTGTTTCACATCGCCAGTGTCAGTGGAGCGTGAGAAGCAGGTTTTGTCGCTGCCCATATTAATGAATCAGAAGGTCGGAGTAAATGTGAACGCAGAAAGAGCAACACAAACAGTCTTTTCAACCACATTATAATCATTATTTCTGTGTTACAGATATTTAAATAATAAAAGTTCTGGGTATAAACACTTATTGTCTACAGTAGCGATAAAAACGAAAGTATTTTAACACGTGTATCTATTGTAACGCTTATCCTCTTCCGCCAGGAGGTGGCGACAACTGCCCGTTTAAAAAAAAAGTATGTCATTGAATCATTAATTCAGGAGATTTCAATAGTCAAACAAGTCTTAATGAAGTGAGACACTGTCTCCTTTATTGAATGTTTTTTTTTTTTATTATTTTGTTT